>NC_021161.2:998348-1001416 GCF_000331145.2 Cicer arietinum
ATATATCAAAATTCTCAAATTCCCAAATTACAAACCCTAATTTTTCAAACACGTTAAAAATATGGATTCCATAATATATATATCAAAATTCCCAAATTACAAACCCTAATTTTTCAAACATGTCAAAATTCCCAAATTGAATCCTAAACATAGACAATAACCGAATTTCATCATGAATTAAACATGGTGGGCTCTGATACCAATTGTTGAAAAAACCTTAATAACGTTGTGCTCAACAATCCATGTCAATTACATGATGAATAGCTAAAGGCGGAAGCGTACCTGCGGGAATTGCCATTAATGAAATCCTGAGATGATGATGATAGAGCCAATGGGTTGGGTGATCTTCCTCAGCAAAACACCCTGAAGACCTTGCTCTCTTGATGAGGATAGAGAGAACCAGAGAATTTTCTCCTTTAGGATTTTGAAACTGAATAGTCTTGTTGTGTTTGCCTTGGGGACCATTACCCCTATATATAACTATTATTAGTTATATCCCAAATTGCAGTATTTCCAATTCAGCCCCTCATTAAATTAGAAACTGCCTAGTATCTACACTATTAATTTTCATAACTATTATGCTCTTTAGCCATAAACTATTATATATTATTTGACCCCTAGTTTATTGGCTAATTATACAATGACCCTAACACACTTTATTAATTAATTACATATGTGACCCATAAATCTTACAAATGAATGCCCATTAATATCACTTTCACTTATCTTCCACTTTATAATTATTATATACATATAAGAAGCCATACTTTTCTTATCTCATCTCCTAAATCTCTTATAATTAATTAACTCCATTTCACTATAAAATTGATGGAACAAAAAAGAGCAATCACTAAAGTGATATTGGCCAAATTTTTTAAATGGAGTTGTTGATATAAGAAGAATGGTGGTGGGGTTGTTAAATTTTATGTCTTATTATAAATTTGATGATTGATATCACGAGGTTGCTTAAAATACACAAAATAGTGTTCTAATTTTATTCAAGACCTAAAAAGTATTAATTCTTTGGGACCCATTGTGGTCAAGAATATAATTAAATAAATATGTGAGCAAGTAGGTTACAAAAGATTGAGACAAATAAGCCACTCAATGAAAGCGTGTGGTTTCATCACATTCACACACGTAATTTTCTTCACTAAATGCTTTTTGGATTTTGTGTGATCGAAGGTAAAACTTCTCGAGGGTTCTTGAAAATGAAAATTAATGTGACAAATGTTCATGCCATGCCACGTGTAACACATTTTACGAGCATAATTTATTTTCTTCTACGTGGTCGTTAATATCATGATCATCATTGTTAAAACAAATATTTTATGTCGGAAAATCATGTATAGTTCATTTGTCAATTTTTTTATTTATATTATTAATAGAATATTATGTTTTGAATATGAATTCGAGATTTTACAATATTATAAGTAAATTTTTAATGATATTTATTGTTTTATATATAAATTAAAAAATAAATAAATATTTTTGATTTGTTATATTGATTCATTATTTATTTATTGTGATATAATTAGTAAAATAATATCAAATAAATTTACTCTACAATTACATAAAACTTATGGTCATTTGTATGAGTTTTAATTTTATTTATAAATATTGATATTATTAAGTTAAATATTATATTTTAAATTTAAATATAAAATTTTATTGTTGTATAAATTAATTATAATAATATTTATTATATTTTAAAAAAGTAATAATTATTTTTATGAATCTATTTATTTTTTATATTTTATTATTAAATTTATTTAACTCTTAAACATACTTTCCACTTTGATATCAAATAAATTAAATATTTTCCGTGTCTTGTACACGAGTGTTATTTTGAAATTTAAAAACATAAATGAAAAAGAAATGACACTTAAGAACAAGCAGAGGGAGTATTAAAAAAAATTTCTTTTAAATAAGACAAAAAATATCTTTAAATAATTTCTTATAATTAAAATCAGAGACAGTAAGTAGTAAATGGTTAAAGATATTTTAAGAAAAAGACAAATAATTTTATAAAAATAATTTTTTATTTGTCTTTTTCATACATAAAATAACTTTATAAATATATTCTTCCATTGTTAATTATAAGACTATTTTACCACATTTATTTGTTTTTAAATATAAGATATTTTACAATTTTTTGAAAACATTTATTGTTCTCTTTTTCAAATACGTTTCTTATTAATACTCTCAAATTGTGGGAGTTATAGGTGGTTTGGAATAATTGAAGTGATAAAGAGATATAAGTTTAACTCTTTCCTTTAACAAAGTTAATAGTTCTATACAAACATTAACATTTAAATAAAAAAAAGAACACTACCAAATTATATTGAAATATGTAAAATTAACATTGAATATATTTATATATACAAAAAGTAATTTAATAATAACTATACACATTATATGATATTATAAATAGAAACATTTCAAAGAAAATAATCTTATACTCCTTCATTTCTTTTTATGTGTCGCTTTTTTTTAAAAAGTTGTTATTTTCTAATTGTTGTTTTTATAGTTCAAAATAGTATTAATGATTTATTTGATAAAATTATCCTTAACTATTTATTACAAACAGAGAAAAAAAACATAAGACATAAATAATTAAAAGTATATAATAAATAAACTATAAATGACTTTGTGAAAAGTTAATAAAATTTAGTAGTTTTCATTAATATGTATAAACAACCTTAATATGATGATTAAAAAAGAATAAATGCAATAGTAATATAAAAAGAAATTGAGCAAGTAATAAATAACTTTATGAAAAGGTACCAAATTTAGTAATTTTATTAATACCTGTAAATAACCTAAATATAGAACAATTAAAAAAGAAGAAATGTAATAAAATATAAAAAGAAAAAGAAATTGAGTGAGTAATATATATGTAGTGTATGTGGTCACATAGATATTAAATGGATACGTGAGTTTCAAGAAATGGTCACTAGTCATTATTAGGTGATTGTAATGTAACTCCAAATGTGTAAGGACTTGCAATTACTACATAATGTTAGATATTGTAAATGCTCCCTCCAACAATGGAATTATAATGGATG
>NC_021161.2:1001488-1046656 GCF_000331145.2 Cicer arietinum
CTCTTTCTCTCTCCTCATGACCTACAATTCCCTCTTAACATTTTCTTCATATCCTCTCTCTCTCTCTCATGTGTGATAAATAATACTACAACAATTGCTTCTCTTCATATTCTCTTTCATCATCAAATATTCCCTCAACATAGAATCTCAAATCACAAACAATCATTTTATAAACAACAACACAAAATAAAAACACTTCCTAATTAATAATTATTCTCTTTATCTCACAATATAGTTAAACTATTTGATAGTTTTATGCATATTAAAAAAATTGTATAAATAAAATATTATTACATATTTAGCTCATAAAGTATTAATCTTAGTCATTTTTGGACAAAATGTTATATTATAGTAGTGAATAATGTAGATAAACATGATAATTAATGAATTATTGATTGATTAGTACATAGATAACGTTACTATTATCATTGAATACAAATTAATACTAGTGCATTTTAAGTATTTTAAATTGATAAATAATACAAGCCGAAATAAAGTTAAAAATTTCTATTTATTATTTTCTGAAAAATTAAAGATAGTAAAAAATGAAGAAGGTATAAATGAAATCTAGCAACATGATCAAATAATCCTATTATGGTAGCGTGTTTATGCCAAAAACTCAAATTATATTAGTGATTGTGCAAAGAAAAATTATTAATGTATAAATAGATTAATATATTACTACCACATAAATATTATCATTATTGAACGAATACTTAATACTTTTTAAATGTTTTAAATTGATAAATAAATTCAAGTCAAGTGAAAAATTCAAAAATTATAAATATTATACACATATATAAAATAATTTTACTACATATAAAACAAAATATCATCTCGAAAAAACATAGAATTTAACAAAATATAAATTTTTTTAACGTCTTTTTATTTTCTTTAATAGAACCACTTTAAACACTAAATATAAATATATCTCCTAATTAAAATTCAAAACATAATATATGATATTATAAAAATTTAATCCTTTTTATTAGACACAAATTAATTTGAGTTTAGAAGTAGTAAGTTACCTATTGCTTAAACAAATAACAATCACTTTTAGTAAAGTAATATACTTAAAATGGAGATAACGAATAAAAAATATTCAGTCTAACATTATTATTGACATTTTCATTGACCTAGCCCTTAAAAAGTATAACCAATTTTTATAAAAAAAAAAATAAAGTTTTCTATAAAACTAAAAACCAAAAAACCAAAAAATCTTACCTTCACCAAGCAACAAACACCTTTCTTCTTTGTTCTCTCTCTCTCTCTCTCTCTCTCTCTCTCTCTCTCTCTCTGTCACACACACATACACACACACACAGAGACACTCAACCATCCACTCAATATTATTCTAATCTCCATTTTTGAAAAGCTCCTTCTCCAACAACAACCTTACCTCGTCACACCACCATTCTCCAAACTCTCTTGTTTGTTGTGTTTCGTGTTTGTTCTTCTTTTGTCTGCATTTGTCCCTCTTTGGTTCAACCACTTTCCCCAACACACTTTTATTTTATTATTATTATTATAAATAAATAAATATATATATAACTAAAAAGAGGGTAAAAAGAAAAGTAGAGTATTATACACTGTACCATTAACAAAAATCACTTTTTGTTTCTTAAAATTTTGGTTATTTCAACTTCGGTGCGTGTTAATTCATAAAGGGTCATCTAAAAATGGTTTCTTTTTAGTTCTTATAGAAGAAATAAAAATTAAAAAAAATCTCATCATGGATCTTGAGTCTGTGATCCACAAGAACCCAATTAAGGTAAGCATGTAACATGTTTGTGTTTATGTTTGTGTGGTTTTGTGCATGTATCAAAATCTCATCATGGTGTTTTTTGTGTGTGTGTGTGTTGTAGGAGGAATCATGGAAGACAGTGTTGGTTTTGGCTTATCAAAGTTTAGGAGTTGTGTATGGAGATTTAAGCACTTCTCCACTTTATGTTTACAAAAGCACTTTTGCTGAGGATATTCAACACTCAGAGACAAATGAAGAAATCTTTGGTGTGTTATCTTTTGTGTTTTGGACTTTGACACTGATTCCACTTCTTAAGTATGTGTTCATTGTTTTGAGAGCTGATGACAATGGTGAAGGAGGGACTTTTGCTCTTTACTCTTTGCTATGTAGACATGCTCGTGTGAGTTTGATGCCTAATACTCAACTTGCTGATGAGGATTTGACACAGTACACAATGAATGATGAAATTGTTGAAATCAATAAGAAAAATGTTGGGTCTCGATTGAAATCATTGTTGGAGAAACATAGGGTGCTTCAAAGGGTGTTGCTTGTTCTTGCTTTGATAGGGACATGCATGGTTATTGGTGATGGTGTTCTCACACCAGCAATTTCTGGTACTTTGTGATTTCTGATACAATAATACTTTGTGCATGTTTGGGTTCACAATGAGTTTGACTGTTGAGGAAATCACTGTGGCACCGTGATTTTGTCAGCTTTGATTTGCTTATGTTTCAGTGAATTTGACGATTGGCAAAATCGTTGTGGCACCGTGATTTTGTCATCTCCGATTTCTGCATGTTTGGAATCACAGTGAGTTTGACAATTGATGAAATCATGGTGGCATCGTGATTTTCTCAGCTCCCAAATTGTGCATGTGTTTGAATCACAATGAGTTTGAAGATTGAAGAAATCATGGTGGCACTGTGATTTTGTTAGCTCTGATTTGTGCATGTTTGCAATCACAATGAGTTTAAAGATTGACAAAATCACGGTGGCACCTTGATTCTATTAGCTCGAACTGTAGTTTTTGCCAAAATTGTAGTGATTCATCGTAATTCTGGCCAATTCACCGTCAATCCAAATCCAAACATGCATGTTGTGATTTCGTTGAAAACAGTTAACATATTCGATCTTGGTGGGGACTCACTTTTTGTTGCCTTTTCTGTTTTTTTTGCCATTTTTTGCAGTTTTTTCTGCTATATCAGGTTTAGAGCTTTCCATGTCTAAAGAGCAGCACAAATGTAAGTTCCTTTTTCAAAAAAAAAACTTGTTTTTTTCTTCAAAAAATTCTTCTTTTGCTTCCATTTTGTTCTTATTTTTCTTCTTCAAACTTTGAATTCAATAGTGATAACTGATAATCTAACTTGTGTATTAGGGAGTTTAAGCTTTAATTACTATATGTGGAGTCCTTTTGGATAATCTGAGTCAGATAGACAAAGTTTTTCAATTTTTTAATACACAACTAGGAGTTTTTTATTCAATCACCAATTTTTTTATTTTGATGATACTAAATGTAGCTTACAATTGCAGATTAAACTATTTAATTTATTTCACAGAATCCAACTTTGATGATGAGTTGTTATCAAAAAGCTTGGTATCATGAACAATTCTTAGGAATATGTTCTCACAATAATAATTAACAAGTTTAGAATATATAATCCTCACTGCTTGCACCTTGTTGTAATATGTGACATTGCAATTGTCTAATGGTATATATGCTGTAAAGATAATAAGATTGTAAAAAGTTTTGTTTGGTATCAAAATGGATTTGTTTAATGCATATGAATAAAATCATATTTTAAAACCATTTCCTTTCAGGTAACTAACTATTACTTGTTGTTTAAATTAGTGGAAGAAAATGGAGAACCAATCTCAATCTCAAAGTCACTTTTGTGTTAAAAACGTGTATCTGAATATGTAAAAAATAAAACATGTGGTTAAGATATAAAGTTAAGTAATAAAGAAGATCGTGTATGAAAAAAAAGTTAGTTCTTGTATGAAAGTTAAGCTTTCATTAGATTATAGTAAATTACTACTCTGGAATGAAATATAAGCAAAAATTGTAACTGAAAAGTTCATGTATCTGTTATTAAATTAAGACCAGATACAACAACTTTTCAGTTGCTATTTTTGTTTATATTCCATTATGGAGGAAGTGTAATATAAAACACTGGTTTGGATGAAACTTCATTCCATAAATCCCTGTGGATCAATCTTAAAAAGTCATTGATTATGTGATTGGATACAAAATTAGGTATGTTACTATTAGACTGGTCATGAACAGTGTGAGCAATACTATTTTGATTTATAAATAATAATTATCTATGGTAACAAAAATAAATCTTGGCCTAATTCTGTCAACTTCAAAAAAGTTGTAGTTGTTTCAAATACTAGCATGAAGTCACCCCCCCAATAATCTAATTACACTTTTATATATTGACCTAACTTTTTCCTTGACTATTATTTTGTTTTATAGAAAAGGTCATTTGAATCATTGTGCCTAGCAACTTCAATGATATTTTTTTTTCTCTTTTGTTAACCCCTATTTCTTGATTTATTTTACATGTAGTTCTTTTGCTAGAGGGTAATAGCACTTTTCTCATTTTAATAATTTAATCTCACACCTTTCAAATTTTGAAAACTTCTGGCAATGTGTTCTAAAATTATGACTTGATGATTTATGGACTAGAAAAATTACCATTGGTAGTTAATATACTTTTTTATATAATTGTATTTGTGAGACAATACTGTAAAAGTCTAAGCATTCAATCAGTGATTTACATTTGAGCTCTGTATGGGTAAACAACTTAATTAAGTGCTTATAGCATAAACACTTATCATATAAGTGCTTATGTATAACAATATAAGCTATTTTTATAACAAAAGATAAAATAAAGTTACACTGTTTTAATATAAGTTATAAGAAGTTGTTTTCATATGCTATTTTGAAGAGCTTATGGAAATAAGATGAACAAAGCTTATAGACAAATCATAATCTATTTCCATTAGCTCTCTCGAATAGTCTCACAAGTCACAAGTGCTCATGTTAGTAGATAAGCTCAAATAAGTCAATCCCAATAAACCCTTGATGGTTAATTTTTCTCTTTATTATAGTATATGTTCTTCAACAAACACTAAAATTAGAAAATTTCTATTTGTTGTACATTTGATTTTGTTCCTACCGTTACATTGATGTAATTTGATTTTGCAGATGTGGAGGTTCCGGTTGCATGTATAATACTAATATTTTTATTCGCCCTTCAACATTACGGCACTCACCGTGTTGGATGTCTCTTCGCACCGGTTGTGTTGACCTGGCTGATATGCATCAGCACTATCGGTGTTTATAATATAATCCACTGGAATCCACATGTTTATGAAGCTCTCTCTCCATACTACATGTTCAAATTTCTTAAAAAGACTCAATGGGGAGGATGGATGTCCTTAGGTGGGATTCTATTGTGTATAACAGGTATGAAGAAAGTGTAGGAAAATTGTGCTCTTGTATGCTTCACATTTGCTTCATCTTTATCTGATATAGTTTTGGCTCGATGTTTCAGGCTCAGAAGCTATGTATGCCGATTTAGGACACTTTTCGCAGTTGTCTATTAAGGTAAACAAATAAGCGAAGCCTTTTATTTGGCATGTATAATTAGTGTTATCGAATGGTGGTTATGGCGGCTCCATGGGGAAAGCAGTGGTGGGATTTCAACAATCCACAATGGTCATTTTACACGTGACGGCGGCCACAAATATTGGATTTTGTCCTCTCCGCCATGGACTGCCATCTGGCATCGACGACACTGCTTATAATTCAACGTTTGCGTTACATGCGACACAATGAATTAAATTGCAAATTTTTTTCTTATCATTGATAACTAAGTATTAATGCTTTTAGATAAATCATTCATGGATATCAAGCTCATGGAATGTTTACTTTGATATGAAGCCAAGGGAAAATAATCAATTATTTTAACAAAAAAGTCATTTACATGCAGATTGCTTTCACCTTCTTGGTATACCCTTCCTTGATCCTAGCATATATGGGACAAGCTGCATATCTTTCCAAGCATCATTCCAATGAAAGTGACTATAGAATTGGGTTTTATGTGTCTGTACCAGGTAGGTTCTCTTCAATATTCTCTACAAGCATATATTCAACGAACGAGGCATGCATTATTGTGTAAATCTATCTTACATTGACAACCACCAAAAACTCATTATTTTGCCACTTAATACAAGCAAATTCAATATGCACTTATGAAAGTGGGATGACGTGACAAAATAGTGGACCGTAATTGGATGTGAGTGTGAAACTAGTTTAAATTGATCGAGCATGTCCATTAAACTCTTAGCTGTATATCTTACATTTTCTTTTTCCTGTTTTTTCAGTAAAACTTAGATGGCCTGTTCTTGGAATTGCAATACTTCAAGCTGTGGTTGGAAGTCAAGCTATCATCACTGGAACTTTTTCGATAATCAAACAGTGTTCCTCTTTAGGGTGCTTCCCAAAAGTCAAAATTGTTCATACATCATCCAAGATGCATGGCCAGATTTACATTCCTGAGATCAACTGGAGTTTGATGCTTCTTTGCTTGGCTGTTACCATTGGGTTTCGAGATACCAAACGCATGGGAAATGCAGCAGGTACACTCCGTCATTATGGAATAATTTTATGAGTTTTTCATTCCAATTGCATCTCAAAACTGTGACTACATTGATGTGCTATATCATTCTATGTTTCTTCTTGGGTGATCAAGCATCTTAAGCTATCCAACACTAACACTTCAAATTGAAGGTGTGCTCTGCTCGATGTCACACGTGGTTGAGATTGACATGATACTGATTCATGCGGCTACATTCAATTACTTTTATTTTCGTAAATTATTATTGGTGTCTACATGTTTATTAGTATCATGTTTGATGTTTGTGTCAGTGTTATGTCCATACACTTCGATGTCTGTGTTGATGCTTCGTATATTAACTCTAGTTGCAATGAAATTTGAAATGTATTTTAAAGGATCATTTGTTTTCTTTCGATAAACAGGTTTGGCTGTTATAACTGTCATGCTGGTGACCACATGCTTGATGTCTCTAGTTATAGTCTTATGTTGGCATAAAAGTGTAGTTCTAGCTATATGCTTTATATTGTTCTTTGGCTCCATTGAAGCACTCTATTTCTCTGCATCCCTCATCAAGTTCCTTGAAGGTGCTTGGGTCCCTATTGCCCTCTCATTCATCTTTCTTATCATCATGTATGTGTGGCACTATGGCACAATTAAGAAGTATGAGTTTGATGTTCAAAATAAGGTCCCGATCAATTGGCTCCTCGGTTTAGGCCCGACTCTAGGTATTGTCAGGGTTAAGGGAATCGGCCTCATACACACCGAGCTTGTATCCGGGATCCCGGCTATTTTTTCTCATTTTGTTACCAATCTTCCTGCTTTTCATCAAGTTGTAATCTTCCTATGCATCAAATCTGTCCCGGTACCGCATGTTACACCTCGAGAAAGATTCTTAGTTGGTAGAATTGGTCCAAAGGAATATAGGCTCTATAGGTGCATAGCACGATATGGCTACCGTGACGTTCACAAGGATGATATGGAGTTTGAGAAAGATCTTATTTGCAGCATAGCAGAATTTATCCGATCTGACACTTCCGAATACGGTATAGGCTTAGGAAGTTTCGAAGATGATACAAAGATGACAGTCGTTGGAACTTCAGGGTCAAACTCAGAAGGCGTGAGGATTTCGGAAGATGACCAAGATAATAATTCTCAAATAGAAGGAACTTCGGAGTTGAAGGAAGTTAAGTCGCCCGAAAGAGTGAAGAAGAGAGTGAGATTTGTCGTGCCGGATAGTCCACGGATCGATATGGATACAAGGGAGGAATTGCTTGAACTAATGGAAGCAAAAGAAGCAGGAATACCGTGACGTTCACAAGGATGATATGGAGTTTGAGAAAGATCTTATTTGCAGCATAGCAGAATTTATCCGATCTGACACTTCCGAATACGGTATAGGCTTAGGAAGTTTCGAAGATGATACAAAGATGACAGTCGTTGGAACTTCAGGGTCAAACTCAGAAGGCGTGAGGATTTCGGAAGATGACCAAGATAATAATTCTCAAATAGAAGGAACTTCGGAGTTGAAGGAAGTTAAGTCGCCCGAAAGAGTGAAGAAGAGAGTGAGATTTGTCGTGCCGGATAGTCCACGGATCGATATGGATACAAGGGAGGAATTGCTTGAACTAATGGAAGAAAAAGAAACAGGAATGGCATTTATAATGAGTCATTCATATGTGAGAGCAAAAAGAGGATCAAGTTGGATAAAGAAAGCTGTTATTAATTATGGTTATGATTTCTTAAGGAGAAACTCTAGAGGACCAAGTTATGCATTAAGTTTACCTCATGCATCTACCTTAGAGGTAGGTATGATTTATCACGTATGACTTTTTGGATAGTATATCTTTGTATCTAGTGATCTTATACATGATAATTGGTGGCATTTTGTATAGTAGTGACCCTCTAAGTCAAGCTTCTTTATGAGTAAAAGGTGTTAATAATTTGTATTTTCTTTGTACATAAATAAGCTATTTTCATCCCCACCATGGATATGAAATGTAGATATTGAAGGGAGTCTTTTGAATGAGAATGAGAAAATTCTTTAAAAAAGGGTTAATATTCCATGTAGCAATATCAAACCATAGTTTTAAATTAAAATTATGATTTTAAATTACGGTTGCGGTGATTATGGTTGTCTTGATTTATTGCCATTGTTATGGTGTGACTTTAATTTTTTTTTATTAATCGTAAACAACACTTCAAGGGTTTAATTTCTACTACTAACCCTACCACTAATATTTTTCTTTCCTTGTTGATTGAAGTATTATATTTAGAGAGACTGTAAGTGTGGTTACAAGATTTGAACACACCATTTAAAAATATAAACAAAAAAGAAAAGATGCAAAAGAAGAAATAATTAAATAATATATATTTCTAAAATAATTAAATGATATATACTTTTTTGTATGTGTGTCTAAATAATTTTTATTTAGAGTTGTGACCTCCTAAGTATTTTTCTCATATTTAACTTAGTGGCAATTTTTTTTAATTATAAAAAGAGGCTAATTAGTAGTTATAGCTTGATCATGTGATATTGGATAGCTCTCTTTAAATAATTTACCTATAATGCTTTGTAAAAAGAAAATACCTATAATGGTTATAACAAATGCAAATGTATTTTTTAGTTCTTTTACACAAATTTCTAAATAAAAAGAAAAAGAAAAAGGAGTGTTTAATTAGATTCTTAAAGAAAAATGGCAATCATATATAGGAATCTTCTCAAAGATGGGAGTTTAATATTCTTCGGCTTCCTTTTTCTTTAATTTTTTTTCCTAACTCTCTTTATCTTTCCTTTTTTTACTAATAAATCACCTCTAGTCTTTAGATTTAATTTACAAACTTTAACTTTATATTTTCTGTAATAACATTAATTTCTTCTTTTTTGGGCGCTCTTTTCCTATTTTAATTTAAATTCTAAATGTTTATTCATTTTCATTATGAATACTTATAACTTGCTTTCAGATAATGAATTTTTCTTTTCTTTTCTTTTCTTTTCATTATTTTCAAAGTGATGATACACTAAAAGGCTTCACCACGTGATTGGTAAGGTTGCATGTAGCGTAACATAAACGTTACTAAATGGACTTAAAAAAGAGAACGCAGGTTTGTATATTTTGACCACAAAAGACGCAACAAAATAAAAATAAAAATAAAGGAGTGAAAATTCCCATAGCGAATGAATGGACTATCTCTTAATAATAGTATTTGTATTTAGTTTTGCATTGACATATATTTTTTTTAGTAGACAAAAATTAATTTTAAATAAATTGATTCAGTAAAGTTGATTTTGATTTTGACTAGAATGAGTTGAGGGTAAAGTAATTTATATTATAACATATTCATGTGAAACTGAACTAACTGATAAAAAGAAAAATCAATTAATTATAAAATCAAAAGCTATAAATTCTTTTTTTAGGTCTATAAAGGAATATAATCAATCAATTAATATAGGTCTACAAAATTTACACACAACTATAAGATATCAAATTCAAACTCGAGATATAATATTTAATTTAATAATATCGACATTTATAAATTAAACTAAACCTTACGAATCAAAAGCTATAAAATCTATTTTCAAATATGAATTAATTTTGGTTGCAAAATTACTTCTACTAGAAAAAGAAACCAAATGAAAATCAATTCTAAATCTCCAAAATAAATTTTAGGTACTTAAAAAAATAAACTAAACATAGGGGAAATCTAACCACTACGCAAAGAAGCACATGTTTAGCTAGAAGAGAGCATCACATATGAGAAAAAATAGAAATAGAACGTGGAGATCACCAAAAAGAAGAGATTTCTCACTTTGATGCATTTGATGGAGCACTCTTTCATGAGCCATTGGGCCACACAATATTCAATAGTATCGGATGTATAACTAAATTTGCCTTTATTGTTTATCAGAGTACATTTCTATTTTGACTCAGAGTGCGTTTGTTTATGCCGGTGATTAAAGTTGATTTTGAATTAATTGATTATAGTTAAAAATAAGTTGAATTCAAAATGATTTATGTTTTGATATATTTAAGTAAAAGTGAAATGAACAATAAAATTCAGTGTAAAAATCATATTTGGACACATAAACTACAAGTCATAACTTCAAATTAGAATCAATTTTGGAAGCAAAATCAATTATACACGATAAGAGTCAAACATGCCAATCAATTGTGTACATCTAAATTGATTTTGATTCCTCTAAAATTAGAACCAAACATGCACTCGATTAGTTGTTTTCCAAATAGTTTTAATATTAGAATTGAATTTTGAGATGTTAATCTTATATCGACTAAGAATTAACAAATAAATAATATATAAGAAAAGTAATTTATATTCTTAATATCTTAATACATTAAGTTGAGATTTGATATCCAAATCTCTTAAAGATTCTGTTTATTAGTCAACTTTTGATTTACTTAAAATAGTATCAGAATTATAGTTCCGCATGAGAAAAATACATTATTCACTTTTATAATATTATTTGTTGAAATTTATCAAATAGCATTATCTAATTTAATACCGTCAAATTGTTACAAAATTAAACAATATGATGCATTTATAAGTTGTGCCAAAAAAAAAAAGTTTGTTCTAAGAAAAATGTTGTACCTAATAAATGATCCACATATAAGAAATTTCAACTTTTTTAACAAAACAATGAGAATAATAAAAGGAGAGGTTTGATGGTAAGAAGAAAAAACATGAAAGATAACTTGGCTTGAAAAGATCAAAATGTCAAATAATATTGATCATTTTTAAATCACATGCAAAAGATGAAGAATCTATTTATTTCATTGAATGATACATTATAAAACTTTTTAAGCATACTTATATTATTTTATTCTATCTTATCATTATCTTAAAATTCAATTTTAAAATACTTATTTTAAAATTAATTTTAAGATAACACATTAATTATTGTATAAGATAATATTGATCCTTAAACAAGTGATAAAAAATCGATCAGTAAACACATAATTCAAATACAATTTCAAATGTATATATAAAATATATAAAAGATCATCTATCTGAAGATTTCGTTCTTAAATAGATATCATATATATATATATTTTATTTAAAAAAAAATACAAATTTATATCATTCATTGTCTATCACTATCAATTCTAAACTCTGTCTCCCCTGCCCTTCTTCCAAAACCTCTATCACATCGATTTTTAATTATCTCACCTTAGTCCTTACTTTTTTTATGAAAAGTAGAGTCTTAATATTTAATGTAAAGAAGAATAGCATATAAATATATATATAAAACTTTTTTTTACTCAATATATATATATATATAAGCTCCTTCTCTTACTTAAACTTGACCTTTCTCAAAACTCATAGCAAACTTATATTAGACACCATCCATGTAGTATAATGTTTGAGCATTTCATTTCACAATTTGTTGATCTCTAAATCTCTTAAATAAGGAAAAGAAACAATGACTAGAAATTGTTTCTTGTTTCTTTTTGCTTTTGTGATTCTACTTGCTTTGTTATCTCCAACTTCAGCCACACTACCGCCAGCAAGTGAGTGCAACAATCACTAAACTCTTATGAATATTTTGTGTGTGTGTGTTATTGTATAGTATGCATTAATTAAATTAATGTGATATGCAGAAATTGTTACTGGAGTTGTCTCAAATGTTGTTTCTTCTCTTCTTAAATGGATATGGTCATTAAAATCCAAACCAAAACCAAAACCAGGTAAAGATCACACTAGTTGAAAAATCAAAATTAATGACAAAAGTTCGTGACGAAAAATAAAATAAAATAAAATAAAATTTTATCACTAATTTCCTCATCATAAAATTTAGTGACGGATTTAGCGACGAATTTCACATAT
Source organism: Cicer arietinum (assembly GCF_000331145.2). Taxonomy (NCBI): domain Eukaryota; kingdom Viridiplantae; phylum Streptophyta; class Magnoliopsida; order Fabales; family Fabaceae; genus Cicer; species Cicer arietinum. Next base: position 1,013,699 of record NC_021161.2, read on the forward strand.
TTCCTCACTAATTTATTTTTATTTTTTTCCTAGTATTTTCTAATTGAGTTTCTCATTTTCTTGTTATTGTATTAATGTGCTAACATTGGACTTTCATGATGAATAATTTCTCAGTGCAACATAGTCGCTCCATGGTGAAATTTGAGAGTGGTTACAATGTGGAAACAATATTTGATGGAAATAAGGTTGGAATTGAGCCACATTCAATTCAAATATCTCCAGATGGTGAATTTTTGGTGCTGGATTCTGAGAATAGTAACATCTACAAGATCTCAAGCCCAATGTCAAGATGTAAATTCTCTAAGTTTGATAAAAATATCTTTTAAACTTAATTTATTTTTCATTCTTTCTAATATATACTTTTTTTTTAATCTCTATATATAATCTAGCTGATTTTAGACTCTAAAATATAAGAAAAGTTGTTTGTGATTATCAATATTTTGATTTTAGTCCCTATATTTTTTTTTGTTGTTGTTGATTTCTAAACTCTAAAATATAAAAAAAGTTGTTTATGATTCTGGTTATTTTAATTTTAGTTCCTATAATATTTAACTTATATAGGACTAATCCCTTCAATATATATGGATCATATTTATTTATTTTTACTAATGGACCATATTTATGTTAGGTCTTAGAAATGACACGAATTTTTTATATTATAGGAACTAATTAATTCTATATAGATCAAATATTGCAATGACAAACTATATAAAAAAGATCAAATTCATCTTTTTTATATTATAGGGGTTAAAATATAAAAAATAAAAATTTATAGAGATTAATATAAAAAAATTGTATGATACAAAATTTGCATTCTTTTTTGGGGGTTCTTAGTTGGCATATTCATTTTTAGTTAAGATTATATAGTTATTTAGTATTATGGTTCTACTAATTTGCTTCACTATGCAAATATACTAGATTCAAATTCAATTCAAGTGTGTCCTTTAAGAATGTTTGGTGTTTTAGTTATACCTTGTAGTTGTACAATGACTTTGCTTCATGCATGGGAAATCTTTTGATTCTGACCAAGTTTGTTGCAAAGAAGCAATGGCCTTTTGTTAAGCTCAAGGTTCCACTTTTCTAAGTTACCACATGCCTTTAATTAGTCACAATAAAAAAAAAACATAATATGCTATTTTGCAATCATTAAAAAATAATTAAAGTAAGGAATATCTAGAGACAACTAGAATTTGAACACCAATTTGACTCCTTTACCTTTCTTTTGGGTTCTTCTTTCTACTTAATATAATTAGTTCACATACATCTAATTATGTAACCTTTCAAGATTACTACACCATATTCTATAATTTCATTATTGTTGATATATGATTGTTAATTTGTAAAAAAAATTAATTAGTTTGAGATTTTATAATCTTTGAGTTATCACAGATAGCAAACCAAAACTTCTTGCTGGATCACATGAGGGGTATATTGGACACATAGATGGAAGGCCTAGAGATGCAAGACTGAATCATCCTAAAGGGCTTACTGTGGATGATAGTGGCAATATTTACATTGCAGATACATTGAATATGGCCATAAGAAAGATTAGTGATGAAGGTATTACATGAATTGCTTGAGAATCTCAATTTGTTTCATAATAAAAAATTAATTAATCAATATGACAAAATTCTAGAAGAGCCAAACGATTGTGTTTTCTTCATTCTACAATCTAAACTTCCTTAAGGACATTTTTGTCTTTTTGAATAGTTTATTTGTAGTCAATTTTTTAACTATAGTTTAGTAACGTATAAAATAAAGTCAAATTATTTTGTATAAATTATAAATTGTGTTTTTAAGTTATATTCAAGAACTTATATGTCATAAATTGTTTCTTTAAGTTTATCAAAACAATCTCACAAATATTTATACTAATAGATAAATTTACATAAAATCTAAATCAAAAATAAAAATATGAAAAAATATTTTTGTTAATTGATGCCCTTTTTGACAAAATTGTTTTAACTTTACTCTATGACATGGCTTTTGTATAGGTGTAACTACTATTGCAGGTGGAGGAAAAAGGGGCCAAGTAGGAGGCCATGTTGATGGTCCAAGTGAAGATGCTAAGTTTTCAAATGATTTTGATGTAATTTATGTTAGTACTACTTGCTCACTTTTAGTAGTTGATAGAGGAAACCATGCAATTAGAGAGATACAACTCAATCAACATGATTGCACAACTACTTATAATGATGAGTATGACAATGACAATAGTTACCCCTTAGGTATGATTTGATTCACATGTAATCTTCTAATCTAATATTTTCATTTTTTTTTTATTACTTAAGGGCATGATAATCTAAAATGTATTATGTATGCAATTATTAACATTTCAGGAATAGCTGCTCTTGTTTCTTCTGGATTCTTTGGTTATATGTTAGCATTGCTTGTGAGGAGAGTGAAGGATATGTTTTCTTCTCATGATGTAAGTTTTACTATTACATGCTTATTATCTTCTATAGCATCATGTCCTAGTCCTATCATTTTGGTACCTATGTTAGGTGTAAATTTCTTCCATTAAGTTATGTTTTTGTATATTATGATGAGTCTATTTGGTTTGAATAAAAAATGTTTTTATTTTCTTTTTTTTTTTTATTTCAATTCCTTTTTACATGTTTATCTGTAAAATCGCCACATGTTTTAACTCTTATTTTTTTTCTGATTTTTTTTTTCAAAGATTTGTACCTGAAATATTGAAATAAACTTTTTTTTTTTGTTTTTCAACATTTCTTATATAAATCTTTGAAAACTAGAAATAGGGAGAAGAAAAGGAACAATTTAGTAATTAAGGTAAAAATAAGAAATGAAAGTAGAAAATGTTTTATTATATCAAATACCATAAAATTCCATATGTCCTCTGTATTCTTGGTCCCAAAGCAGAACATATGTTAATTAAAGTACTAAACATATTATATAATATATAAATTAAAATTATTAATTAAGTAATTAGAAGCGGTCAAATTTGACCTCTATTTAGAACAATCATTGACTAAATATTACTTAGTACTTTCCAATCAAACTTCAAATTATCGTAATTCTTTTTCCTTTTTAAAAACAAACTAATTAAGACAAAATAATATATAAATTGAAATTTCATAATCTTGTTTCATTTTTCAGAATTCAAGAGCTCCTATAAGGACAAAAGGAACACCATTTGCACCTCCTCCTAAGTCAGTTAGGCCTCCTATAATCCCAAGTGAAGATGAATTTGAGAAACAAGATGAGGGTTTCTTTGTTTCACTTGGAAGGCTTTTAGTGAACTCTAGTTCATCCATGGGTGAAATCTTTTTGAGCTTGTTCTTAGGATCCAAAAAGAAACCACTCTCATATCATCAATACCAACAACAACAACAACTCCATTATGCAAATAGAAATTTGAATTCATGGCCTATGCAAGAAAGTTATGTCATTCCGGATGAAGATGAACCACCTCCTAATGTAGAAACTAAAACACCTACGCAAAGGAAAGCATATCCGTACACAAACAAAGAATTGGAAATGTTGGGAAAAATCAGAGACAACAGTCTATACGAATCAAATAGTTTTCCTCCACCTGTACAGATAAATAGACAAACAGAAAATACAATTCCACAACGTAATCATGCATACATGAACATGTTAGATAGTGCTTATGATGAACAACAACAACATCGACATCATCAACAACATCAACAACAACAACATTCTAAGATGCAACACCAACAACATCATCAGGTTCAAACTCGATACTCTTCGACAACTCCCTCAAGTTACTATGAGAAGAATTGTGAGACAAATGAGATTGTGTTTGGTGCAGTTCAAGAACATGATGGAAGACGCGAGGCTATGGTGATAAAGGCGGTGGATTATGGAGATCCTAAATATAGTCATCATAATATTCGTCCTAGATTAAATTATGTTGGTTACTCTCATAATTATTGAAAGATTAGTTATTAGTATGATGATCAAACACTTAGTACATGAAGTGATAGTAATGTATGTTTGTTTTATATTATCTAGCATAGAAGAAGCTGTACTAAAAGTTTTGAAGGAGAGTTTTACCAATCATATAATTCTATTTGATTTGAAGAATTAGTTTTTACATTTACATATAGAAATAATAGCTAATTTATATTAAAAATATATGTTCTCTACCTAGACATGACACCATTAGTCCTAAAAAATCAAAGTCCTAATGTAGGGGAGTACTAATGCTTATGTGCAATCTTCATTGAAAATGAATTTCAATTAAAGAAAAATTAGAAAAGCAAAATGTATACCTTAGAGATTCTTTTTGGACAAAAAAAAAAAACGAAATTATCAAAATTGTGTATTACTATTAGATTTCCCTCAAAGCCAGGGAAGCAAAATAAATATTAAATCTTATAAAAATAGATTGAAAACATTTTTTGCTAAAAAAATAAAAATGTATGATTATTTATATGTATTAAAATGAATAAAATTTATCATTTTTAGAAGAGATAAAACAAGATAACATAAAAATAAATCAAGACAATACTAAAATATAAATAGTATTTAACTTATATACACAATTAATATTGTTGGGTGGGCTCACTCCCCAAGTGGAATCCACCAATTTTATTAATATTATTATTACTATTATTATTACTATTATTATTAATATTGTTATTATTGGAAAAAAAAAATTTGAAAAAAAAGGGCGAGAATATATGGTTTTATTGGGCTAGGCCCATGTGAAGGAAACAAAAGGAATTTAGAAATCTCTAAGTATGAACGAGAACAGTGTCGAAAAAGCAAAGGGAAAAACAAACACGACAAAACAGAGAAGAGAAAATGATTTGGTTCCAGTGGTGATAACATGTGTGTAGCAAACTTGATAGGTTATTTCTACCACTGAGTTTGTTATTTTAATATATAGTATGAGTAGTTTTACCTTCTCTAAGAATTACTTTGGCAAATCCACTTCAGTGAATGTTGTTATAAGGTTGTTATTGTTGATTTATGTTCCATATTGTTATTAGGAAGACTCTGATGTACCCGTTAATTATTATAATAGATGATTTTACTCGACTAGGTTCAGTGGTTTGTATTCTCTCAACTTGAGGGAAGTTTTCCACATTAAAAATTGTGTGTTTGTCTCATATTTAATTTTCTGCCAATTATTATTGCTCTATGGAATTGGATTTTCTGTTTGTCCATTTATCTGCACAGATGGAGAAAAATATTCCGTATTATTGAGATATTTATCTCTAATTATCTCTGGTTTTTCCCAATAAATGGTATCTATAGCTCGATTGATTTGATTTATGCATTTAAATGAAGGAGGAAAATAAAGATCTAAATATGATTAAAGTCAACCATTTTAATTACACACTTTGGAAAACTCTCATGGAAGACATGTTATACAATAAAGATTTGTCTGATCCTATTGAGGGTAACACTGCTAAACCTGCAGATAAATCTGACGCTGACTGGAATAAGATGAATAGAAAGACAGCGGCGTTGATCAGGCAGTGGTTGGATCTGAGTGTATATCCACATGTTGAAATTGAAATAGATGCTAACAAGATGTGAGAAAAATGAAAAGAGTTGTATGAACGAAATAATGTGCAAAATAAAATATTTTTGATTCGGAAGCTGGTGAATATGAAATACAAAGATGAGGATTCAATGGCAGAGCATATGAGTATTTTTCAGAATACAGTGAATCAGTTGACAACTGCATAAATTAAACTAGATGATGAGTTGCAAGTGTTGTTATTGTTGAGTTCTTTGTTTGATAATTGGAAATTCCTTGTTGTGACATTGACCAATTCAGCTCCAAGAGGAAAGTTGAAAATGTCAACAGTTAAAGAGAGCATGTTGAATGAAGAAGCTCGGAGAAAGGAATGTGATTTGATTGGTTCTTCCTCAAATTTAGAAACACTAGTTATAGAGTCACATGAGAGAAGTTAATCTAGAAACTTCCATAGACGCGACAACTCTGAAAGTCGTAGCAAGTCGAGGACCAGAAAAGAAGTGATATGCTATCATTCTGGCAAAACGAGTCACATAAAAAGAAATTGCAGATTCCTTAAGAGAGATCAATCAACGGAAAGAGCTGAAGACAAAAAGAAGAAAAATGATAAAGATACAACATCAGTTGCATTTGTTAGTAATGTCTACATTGTTTGTGATGATAATTCCATAAACCTTGCATGTCATGATTCAACTTAGATTATTGATTCAGGTGCCTCATATCATGTTACTCCTAAGCGTGATTTCTTCTCATCTTACAGTGCTGATGATTTTGGTATGGTAAAAATGGGAGATGAAGGAGTGTGTAAAATTATCGGTATGAGAGATGTTTGGGTTGAAACTGGGATTAGTTGCAAGCTTCAATTGAAGAATGTTAGACATGTTCCTGATATTTGTCTCAATTTGATTTTGGTGAAAGCTTTGGATATTGATGGTTATCACACTTACTTTGGTGGTGGTGGTATATGTAAAATCCCTAAAGGATCCCAAGTGGTTGCAAAGGAACAAAGTTCCACTTCTCTCTATAGGATGTCTACAAAGTTATGCAAGGAAGAAGTGAATACAATTGAAGGTGCATCTTATGATTTATGGCATACGCGCCTCAGACACTTGAGTGATAAAGGACTTAATATACTTGCGAAAAAAAATTTTCTTCCTGTGCAAGGTACGTCTCTAAAAACTTGCACTCATTGTTTTGCTGGAAAACAACATAGAGTTTCTTTTCGTAATACTGGTCCCCATAGGAGGCAAAATATTCTCGATTTAGTTCATACTGATATTTGTATGATGGATAGTAAATCTCTTGGTGGTGCATCATATTTTTTTATTTTTATTGACAACCACTCTAGAAAATTGTGGACGTTTCCTTTGAAATCTAAAGACCTAGTATTTAGAGTCCTCAAACATTTTCATGCAAGTGTTGAAAGAGAAAAGAGAAGAAAATTGAAATGCGTTCGATCAGACAATGGTGGTGAATATAAAGGTCAGTTTGAAGAGTATTGTAGAGAACATGGTATCAAGTTTGAGAAAACAGTTCCAAAGACACCTCAACATAATGGTGTTGCAGAGAGAATGAATCGAACAGTTAATGATAGAATCAGATGTATGATTTCTCATGCAAAATTATCGAAATCCTTTTGGGGTGAAGCAATAAAAACTGCAGTGGATTTGATCAATCTTTCTCCTTTTATTCCACTTGATGGTGATGTTCCAAATAGAGTGTGGATAGGGAAATATGTCTCTTACCATCATTTGAGGGTTTTTGGCTGCAGATGTTTTGTTCACGTTCCAAGATATGAGAGGTCCAAGTTTGATAGTAAATCTAAACAGTGTGTATTTGTCAGCTATGGTGATGAAGAATTTGGTTATAAATTATAGGATCTGGTTGACAAGAAAATTATCAGAAGCCGAGATGTGATATTTCTTGAAGACCATGCCATTGAAGATTTTGATAAAGCTGAGAAACAAAAATCAAATTCTAGAAGTTACATTGATGTTGTGCCTAAGCCCCCCGCAGAAACTTTTGTTGATGGGGGAGATATTCAGATAGATGATGAGCAGGTTCTAGTTAAGCCATCAGTGGAGTTTGAGTTGAGAAGATCTACTAGAGAACATCAACCTTCTCAAAGATATCTTCTACATGAGTATGTGATGATCACTGATAATGGAGAGTGAGAGTACTATCAAGAATCTATTACAAATGTTGATAAAGAAAAGTGGTTGAAGGCCATGCAAGAAGAGATGAATTTCTTGCATGAGAATCACACATTTGATTTGGTAAAGTTGCATAATGGCAGAAAAGCACTCAGGAACAAACGGGTATACAAGCTAAAGGCAGAAGAGAATAGTTCTCAACCAAGATACAAAGCAAGATTGGTTGTGAAATGTTTTAATTAGAGAAAAGGTATTGACTTTGATGAAATTTTGTTCACCTGTGGTGAAGATGTCATCTATCCGAGTTGTGCTTGAACCTAGAAGTTGAACAACTTGATGTGAAAACTACATTCCTTCATGGTGATTTGGAGGAAGAGATCTATATGGAGCAACCAAAGGGTTTCGAAGTCAAAGCTAAATAGCAGCTTGTTTGTAAATTAAAGAAAAGCTTATATGGGCTCAAGCAAGCACCTCGACAATGATACAAGAAATTTGATTCTTTCATGGAGAAACATGGGTACGGTAAAACTACTTCTGACCATTGTATATTTGTCAAGAAATTATCTGATGGTGATTATATTGTTCTCTTGTTATATGTGGATGACATATTGATTGTTGGTCATGACACTAAAAAGATTAAATCTCTAAAGAAAGATTTGAACAAGTCTTTTGCAATGAAAGACTTGGGTCCTACAAAGCAAATTATGGGCATGAGAATTACTCGTGATAGGAAGAATAATACATTGTAGTTGTCTCAACATAATTACATTGAGAAGACGTTAGAGAGGTTTAAGATGAGCAATTGTAAACCTGTTAGTACTCCATTTGCTACTCATTTTAAATTGAATTATGATCAATGTCCTACAAGTGAGAAAGACAAAGAAGAAATGAAGAAGGTTACTTATGTGTCCTCAATTGGTAGTTTGATGTATGATATGGTATGCACAAGACCAGATATTGCTCATGTAGTTGAAGTTGTTAGTCGATTTGTCTCTAATCCTAGTAAAGATCATTGACAAGAAGTCAAGTGGATTCTCATATACCTCAGAGACACTTTCAAAGTGTGTTTATGCTATGGAGGTGCTGAATCTGTGTTGGATGGCTACACATATGCAAATATGGCAGGTGATCTTGATTTTAGAAAATCTACTTCTGGTTATATGATGACGTTTGCAGGGGGAGCTGTGTCTTGGCAATCAAGGTTACAAAAGTGTGTTGCTTTATCCACTACTGAAGCTGAGTACATTGCAGCAACTGAAGCTTCCAAAGAACTCTTGTGGATGAAGAAATTCCTACATGAGTTAGGCCTCAAGCAAGACAAGTTTATGTTATTATGTGACAGTCAGAGTGCGATCCATCTCAGCAAGAATCCAACTTTTTCATGCAAAATCGAAGCATATTGAAGTGTGGTATCATTGGATACGAGATGCACTAGAAATGAGGTCATTTTTAATTGAGAAGATTCATACTTATGAGAATGGTTCAGATATGATGACGAAGATTTTGCATGTGTAGAAGATGATATGTTGTAGAAAGAAATACGACATGGTTGAGTAGTACCTTCCTACTTGAGTCGTAAGAGGGAGATTTGTTGGGTGAGCTCACTCCCCAAGTGGAACCCACCAATTTTATTATTATTATTATTATTATTATTATTATTATTATTATTATTATTATTATTTATTATTATTATTGAAAAAAAAGGGAAAATATATGGTATTATTGGGCTACGCATATGTGAAAGAAATAAAAGGCAAAACAGAGAAGAGAAAAATATTTGGTTCTGGTGGTGGTAACAGATGTGTAGCAAACTTGCTCCGTTTGATCTACAATTTTGATTATTTCTACCACTAATTTTGTTATTTTAATACACAGTCCGAGTAATTTTATCTTCTTTAAGAGTTACCCACTTTAGTATAAGGTTGTGTTATTAGAAATACTCTAGCCATTAATGATTATAGTGAAAGATTTTACTAGACTATGTCCCTTGGTTTTTATTCTCTCAATTTGATGAAAATTTTTCACGTTAAAAATTGTGTGTTTGAGTCATATTTAATTTTCTGCCAATTATTATTGCTATGTGGAATTGAATTTTTTATTTGACCATTTATCTGCGCAGGTGGCAAAAGATATTCCGCTATAGCTATTTCTAATTATCTCTGATTTTTTCCAACAAATATACAAAAAATTTAAATGTAAATTGATCATAACCATTAAATTATTAAAAATATTTAACTTTTATAAATATTATTTCTAAAATAATAACTATTAAATTATGATGTGTTTGCGGTCTAAAATTTTGTATACTATAAATAGATAACAATTAAATTCAAATATAAATATAAATAACACTCTTATTTTTTTGAAACAAATAATAAATAGTGCACTACCAATTTTATTATTATTATTATTATTATTATTATTATTATTATTATTATTATTATTATTATTATTATTATTATTATTATTATTATTATTATTATTATTATTATTATTTATTATTATTATTGAAAAAAAAGGGAAAATATATGGTATTATTGGGCTACGCATATGTGAAAGAAATAAAAGGCAAAACAGAGAAGAGAAAAATATTTGGTTCTGGTGGTGGTAACAGATGTGTAGCAAACTTGCTCCGTTTGATCTACAATTTTGATTATTTCTACCACTAATTTTGTTATTTTAATACACAGTCCGAGTAATTTTATCTTCTTTAAGAGTTACCCACTTTAGTATAAGGTTGTGTTATTAGAAATACTCTAGCCATTAATGATTATAGTGAAAGATTTTACTAGACTATGTCCCTTGGTTTTTATTCTCTCAATTTGATGAAAATTTTTCACGTTAAAAATTGTGTGTTTGAGTCATATTTAATTTTCTGCCAATTATTATTGCTATGTGGAATTGAATTTTTTATTTGACCATTTATCTGCGCAGGTGGCAAAAGATATTCCGCTATAGCTATTTCTAATTATCTCTGATTTTTTCCAACAAATATACAAAAAATTTAAATGTAAATTGATCATAACCATTAAATTATTAAAAATATTTAACTTTTATAAATATTATTTCTAAAATAATAACTATTAAATTATGATGTGTTTGCGGTCTAAAATTTTGTATACTATAAATAGATAACAATTAAATTCAAATATAAATATAAATAACACTCTTATTTTTTTGAAACAAATAATAAATAGTGCACTCTAACTAATAAAGCATTGTTGTTTGTTCAACGGGATAAAAACCATATGAGCTGCACAGTGTCATTTAAATAAGGGGAAAATAACAAAAACTTGACCTACTCCCAAGCATATTTGATCTAGAACCTTAACAAAGAAACCGTGGGCTAGACCAATTGAACTGTATGGAAAAAATCAAAATGTTGTTTCAACTAATTATAAACAAATAGTAAATACTAAACATTTTCCTAGTAAACAAATACTAAATATTTTATTTGTTTTGAGGCCTTAAAAACTGTAGAAATATTAATTTTTGTTTGGAGGGCTCGTGTTTACACCACAAAATTATAATATTCCCTCGTATTTGTTTTTGCGATATTTTTTTTTGATAGAAATGATTTGGGTTATTAAATTAGATCTTTGGAAAATAAAATTTTATAAATATAATTTTGTATTTGTATGGAGTAAAAAATAAGTCCAAAAACTTTAAATATAAATAATAGGGTAAAATTGGTTTTATCAAGAATTGTGGGGTAGAAGTTAAAGTACGGGTATATGAAATTCAATTTTTGCAAATGTTCATCTTATCTATCTTTTCTCTGCAAATATAGTTTCATCTTAAAATAATCATTCAATTCAATTTATGTTAATCAAACAAAAATATTTACGAGGATCAAAATAAAAAAATGTGATAATTCAAAGAATCAAATACATATTTAAATTTTTAATCTATCACGAATTTTATTATGGTTCACTTTGATAGATAGTCAGTGGTACGTAGATCAATGCTTAAAAGTCCTTAGGTCCTAGCTCATGCATATTTAAAAGTTTTTAAGTATTAGTTTAACTAACAAATATCGATATTGTTAGGTTGTATGTTATGTCTCATATTCAAATCTAAAATCTCATTACGTGAATTAATTATAACGTATTTACAATATTTTCTAAAATAAAATAAAAATATTAGAAAAATTATTTGAAACTTCAACAACAACAAACATTGTCTTTCAACGGTAGAAGTTCATACCTCTCCGTCTTTACAATTGAGTTGGTGACTAGATCAATTGATTCCGCAAAAACAATACAAATAAATAAATTTTGATTTAAAATTGAACTTTTATTTATATTCCTTATTTTTGTTTGTTTTTTGAACTGATCACTAATCATGGTTATTGTATTAGTTGTAGAGACACTGACAATCGTAAGTTTATACTTCTAAAGAGTGACATCAATTATCATTAGAATTTTATATAACTTTAAAATACTGATGAACCATGAATCATCTCTTTAAAGTAATGAACTCATTTAATTTATTTTAAAATATATTCTAGTAAGATGTAATTTTAAAAAAAATATCAAAATACTATTGTTCATATTGATATTTAATTAATTTATAAATGAGTGGTATTGTTACTTAATCAATGATAAATTTCCATTTTAAAAAATTTCAAAATTTATTCCTTGTTTATAAATCAAAATATACATTCTTCTGAAACCAGGCAACCTCGTATTAAGATGAAGTGATATTTTAATAACTTACCTAAAACTATTCCTGTATAAAACTAACACATCATACATGTATAATAATTTAGTACACTTTTGGATTTGGAGTGCTAATTCACATTATTGGTTGTTTTTTTTGCAATCACAGCTGTCTATCCCAACTAAAGGAGTAAACACACCAAGCACTATATGCTAAATCTAATGATTAATCAGTTGTTTTTATTTTATTATAGTTGATGATTAGTCAATGATGAGTAGATTAAATTAGAACCTGCAATATAATACCACCATGTTGTTGGAGGATCACACTAAACTACACATGAACATAGGGTTGGTCCAATAAATTTTAAGGTCTAAAGCAAAATTAAAAAAAATAAGATATTTTAAAAATTAAAAATAATAAAATTAGAGACCTATTAAATCTAATTATTTTATAATTGTTATAATATGAAAAAAAATCTTATAATTAATATATTTTATATTATATTATATTAGAGTATCTTGAGTTATTTTTTATGATCAATTTATATAGAGATATCTTAGAATATCTCTCATTATTATTATGATTTATTCTTGATATATGATTTATGATTAATATTGAGTATTTTATAACCAAGTTAAAATAAAACTATTATCAATAATATTCAAACTCTTATTATTTTTTCTTCTCATTTTCTTTAAAATCACACAACTTCAACAACAATATTAAATAATTATTTTACAGTATAATAGTAAACAACTAACAAATAAATATTAAATACATTAACATAATTGAATAATTTTTTAAAATTAATTAGTACCAAAATTAGAGAATTAAATTTATACTATAAATACTAAAATATTTAATAATAATATTATTAATTAAATCAAATGTATAAATTTAAGGTATAAAAGTAATTGCAGGACAGATGGTGACCTCACTTATCTCCCCTTAGATTATCCTTTCAAGAATCTTATTTAATCACAATACTATCCTGTTCATCTATGATGAAAGACTTTTTTAATTTTCAGGATAATGTTAATTATTTTATTTTATTTTTTTGCAATTTTCATAAAGAACCTGGTTCCAAAATTATAATAATTTAAAAGTTAAAATGTATATAGACCAAAATTTTGTCCTATAAATAAGTTCCGAGGGAGTAAATAAAAATTAAAATGTATTGATTTAAATTTAGAATAAATATATATTTTTTATATTTTTCAAATTCGGAGGTAGCATTTATAAAATGTAAAAAACACAATTTTTTTTTAAGTATAGTAGTACTTCTTTAGAAATAAAATATAAATAAAATAATCTTAAATATTTTTTTTAAATAAAATATAAATGAAAATCAACGAATTCTCTCCTATTTTAATGATAATATTTACAAATTATCATTCTTTTAAGTTAATATTTTTATTTTATTTTAATGATCAAAATTATTAATCTGGATTACATAAATTAAATATAGTCAACTATTTTATTTAATATCAGCAATTTAGTCTATTTTTACATACAATTCATTTCCAAAAAGTACTTTTTATTCCTAACTCCGGTTCTTTATACAATAAACTTTTTGTTCCAAATATAAGAAAATATAATAAATTTTAACGTGTATTTATTATTTAAATATTTTTTGTACCATTTTATTTTCATTAGAAATACAATTAATATTTATATTAATGAGTGTAAAAAATTTAATGTCAAAGTTATTTTAAGAAAAATATTCAAAAGTAGCATAAAAAATAAATCTGATTCGTCTATATGATTTTTCTTTTTTCTTTTTATACATAAAACATAAGGAGTATTTAACAATATTTGTTAAAAAACTAAATATTTAAGCTCAATATAATTAATAAGTTTCAGTTAAAAATATAAGTAAATTATGAAATTGTTATTGTTTATAATTAAAACAATTATGAATCAGGTTTAAGTTATGTCTGAATGGTGAGTAATATTTATTTAGGTAAATAGTTACTTTGGTGTAGGTGCATATACGTAAATATAGGCACCGTTACTGAACGATATCTTAGTAGTTCTGTTACACTATAAAACAGTGATAACCGCCATCACTATATATTCTCTCACAAACCCCGTAACGCCAAAAACAGAGCGAGAGAGTGTGAGAAGAGAAGAGAAGAAAATTATTTAACTAAATCCCTTCTCTTCTCCCCTTTCTCCGGCCAAAATGTCGACGTTACCTAAAACCTCCGACGTAGACAACGAGGACATGCAGGAGATCGCTTTCGCAAACAACGCACGCTTCTGCTCTTGGATTCCATGTTTCTCATCCGAAACATCGCCGTCGTGGTGGGAGCCGGTGCAGTCTCCGGTGAAGTCGCCGGAGAATAAAGCGAAGTGGTGGTTCCGTGGATGGATGAAGGTTCGTGAATGGTCGGAGGTTATTGCCGGTCCGAAATGGAAAACGTTTATTCGTCGATTCAATAAAAACCGCAACGTTTATGTTAAACAAGGTTCGTTAAATTACGATCCGTTAAGTTACGCTCTGAATTTCGATGACGGAAATGTTGGAGATGACGGTATAAGTTACGGTTACGGCGGTTTTTCTGCGCGGTTTGCTTCTGTTCCGGCGTCGGCCAAATCTTCTATGGATATCGGGAAAGACGCGCCGTCGGTTGCGTGAGTGTCACGTGCCGCGAGTTTAAGAAGCGAAAAATGGAGCGGCTATCGTAACTGAGTTTTAGAGATCGGTCGTACGCCGATTAGACTAACGTGCGCTGGGAGCGAAATGGCGATAATTTGTTGAACGCGGGTGTTTGGGAATTGTGAATTGAAGCGTTTTTTGTGCGTGGAATTGAAACCTTTGTTTCCACCGCATTATTATTAGTTATTGGAATTAGATTTTTGTGTTTTTGTTTTTTATTCATTTGATGTTGTACATTGAGAAAAATAATAGTATGTATTATCCTTTTTAGCGGTCCTTGTTTACTCAAATAAATAACCAATAATTAAGCAGAGAAAATTTTGATAGTACAATATTTCATATTACTTTAAAATTTAAAAATAAAAAGAAACAAATTTTCTAAAAAAAAATTACACTTGCAAATAAATAAAGGGAGTAAAAATTATAATTTTTATGGATGTTTGTGAAACGTCTCTGAAATTTGAGTAAACCATGGTTTTGAAATTGTATGGTTTTCAAAAACCTTAAATTTATAAAATATTAATTTTCTCACTTTGAATTGTCTAGTACTTCAACTTTTTAATCTTTGGTATACTTATTTCCAACTATATCTTTATTTAATACTAATATAATATTTTCTTGTGTGCATATATTTCTTCTGTTAGTTATACATAACCAAAGAAGTAATAGTTTTCACAAAATTTTATCATGTAGTTGGGAATTAGGTTGATAGATTGAAGGAAGGGACAATGAAAGGTTGTTTTTTGGGTTGGAAATCGAAGATAATGCAATTGTCATTTTCATGAAATCAGTTTGGTTTATTTATTTATTTATTTTCCATAAAAAAATATAATACAAAGTGAAACAATTAAATGGAGTTGATGTCATTGTCATGATATTCTGTCTCTTTTTGAGTAAGTAAGTGATGATACATTTAATTGGAGTTTATGGGTCTTAGTATTGTTTTTAATTGTTAAGGGACTTAACTTAAATGTCGATATCAAACAAATATTCAATACGTCTTGTTTAAGAAAAAATGATTTGCTATCAAGTAAACTAGCTATACAATGAGATATTATTTTTGGAAAAATATCAACCTTTTTAATAACATATATTATTTCTTTCACATTATTTTAAATGTTTCGAGTTTAAAATACAAGCTGCGTCGAAGGCTCCGCAAAAGCCCATTTGAAAATGTTTGAAATGGACAATGGCTGGCCCAAATACACACTATCAATCCAAACATATTGAAATACCCCAATATTATCTATCTTGGCCTAATGATTAATGCTTTGTAAATCATTTTTGTTGTTTTAAAAAAATTAACAACATATAGTAATTATCTATAAAAAAAAATATTAACAACATACTTTCTAACACATAAATTAAAAATAATGGTTGACACTATTTCATTTTTTTGACATAGTAAAAAATTAGTATTTATCAAACTACTCATTATTTTTATTTAATTTTGTATTTATCAAAGTTATTTTTAAAAATAATAGAATTAAATTAATAGGATAAAATTGATTAAATTTTATTTATATTTTAGATCTAAAGTATTATTTAAAGTATGCTTAGATTCACATTTAAAGCATACTTAAATTAATTTTGGTTTGTTAATAAATTCTTGACTAAAATTGATTTTATACCTACAATTTATAATTTTACTTTTAAACATGATTTCTACACTTATATTTACTATTCAACTCAATATAAAATATTGAAACAGTATATAATTTTAATTAAAACTCACAATTAAATTTAAACTAAAATCAAGATAAAGATCACACTTAATAGCAATGAATATGAACACTTGCGGTGGTAGAGCGTGAACTTAAAGGTGGTTGACAATTTCCAACAGTGACAGTAGCATGCACAGTTGTACTCTGACCTCAGAGCTTTGGACCCAATTAACAACAAATCCTAGCCCACACCACCCACCACCATATTTTATTCATATTCTACTATAATTTCTATAGTCACTAATCACTATCTATCTACTTATATTTATACAATCAATTATTATATCCCACGGTTTAAATTTTTAGTTCAGTGATTTTTATTTTGAAAAAAATAAATATTTCAGATTATGACTATCTGATTGATCGAGATTGGTGGATCACACAGTTATTGACTACGTAAATGAATACATATTGTTCAAATTCAAATTATAAACATAGTTGTTGGTAATAGTGTGCATGTCTATAATTTTGATTAGATGTAGAGTGACAAGATATATATCTTCTGACTAACTAAAATTGAATGGTCTAAACTTTGAGATAGTTTTAATTTTTTAAAATAAAATTTTTGATATTAAAATTAAGATTGTTTAATTTTGATTAGATTATCAAGATAAGATAACTAAATGCATGTAACATAACCAGGGTCTAATATTTCATTCCTTCTTTCTTTATTTTTATTATTTTTCTAGGGTTATATAGTGTTGATGACTTGATGTTGAATTTAATTAATTAATTAATATACATTGAGATTGAAGACATTATCATTTCATATGAGAGTACTTGACTCTTTGATTCTCTTAAAAAAATTTGTCTCTACTCTTATGGAAGTTGGTACTAACATGCTATCAATAGATTCCATTACTGACCCACCTATTCACGTGTTAAAAATTAAAATTAAGCTAAAAGAACAAAGATGCCACCACAATATGCAACCAAAACATAAAAGGGCATTTCAAATTATAATTATCATTTCTACAAATTCCCTCTCCTCTGAATTGATTAAATTTGTTTTTTTTTTCAAGTATCTTTTTAGGTTTTATAGCATACTATTCTTTAATCATAGTGGAACTAAAGGTGAGTGAGATCTTTTTTAACCATATACAATTTAACATTTTTTTTAAGTGCTAGCATGTGATTTAACTTGTGCCCTTTTACTTCCATGCGCATCGTTTTTACTATATTAAATTTAATAGCTCGATAGTTGTAAAAAAACATTGTAAAAATATTGATATGCAGTGTTCGAATCTAAATACAGAATTATTTATTTCTTCATATTTAAAGTGTGTATAAATTTAATCATTAAATTATCTGACAAAAATAATATTAGTAGCAAATGCTTTTTTTGCTAGTCAATGTACACTTAGAGCTTTAGTTGTCTTTGATATTTACTATTTTGTTCTTGTTATCATGTACCCTTGAATTGTCAATGTCTTTAATTTTCTAATTTTATTCTTGTTTCGATGTTTTTCTACCAATCAATCTTCTCATATGTAATTTTCACATGTCCCCTCATCATTCAAATCAAATGAGAAACATATGAGAAGTTTAATTGAAGTGACTTTGAATAGTAATTGATCACATTTTACTTTCATGTAAAAACTTCACATGCAAAACTTAGGCTATGGGATAACATCATCAAAACAAGTTACAATGTAATTCACTACATAGAAACATGCATTTTTGTCACATCACACAAATTCTCCTTACATCTTTATTCCTTAAATTTATTTTAAATATATCCCAAAAGATTCAATTTTGGTGTTAAGATCCACAATTCCACATACTTATTAGATTGATAAGATGTGACTAAGACACCACTACATAAACACCAAAATAAAAACCACCTTGTGAGTTATTGAATGGTTGATGGTCCATTAAATCATTTGTCTAGAAAACCCAAAATAGCTTAATTTGTTTGCAAATTAAGTATTCTTAAAAGTGCAATAATCTTGAATTATTTTCTTCTTTCACAAACACCCCTTCCCCATACGAAAATGAATCTCTATAGTCAATTTTATGGTGCACTTAACTATAGATTATTAGATCCAAAGAAATTCTACTTCTTTTAATCTGATAGTCTAAAATCAAATGCACTATAAAATTGACCATAGAGAAACTAATTTAACCCGCATCAATTTTGGGATTAATTAAATATAATTATGATTGACATTAAGAAAATATGTCTTTTAATTTCAACATGGACAGATAGGAAACCTAAAGTGGCCCCAAAAAACAGCATTCACAACAAATTTTTGACTAAAAATTCATCAAAAAAGATAACTAGATTCTTCTATCACACCAGCTTTTGTGGATCCCACCCACCACTGTCCAACTGTCCAAAAACTAAAAGATATTTAGCATAAAAAACTTTGCATTCACATTCTCCTAAAAAGTATTGTGGAATAATAAAGGAAAAGAGATCAAACAAAACCAAAAGCCTTATAAAGCAAATTCAATTGTCACTCACCATGATCAAGAAGTAGACAACTAGACATATTGATGGCAAGATAACATTGACCACATAGAAAGAGACAAGTCTAACTTTGAAACAGTCTAGGCTCCAAACCCAAATTCAATCAACTGCCTTGGATTTCTCCATTGTAATCATTATGAGTGTAAGTTTGGATGAACTGCGAGTTCGACTAAATCACATTAAGTGATACCACAATTTTGTTGAAGTTCCAAAGTGTTACTTTAACCAAAAATTACGATGGTTCACCATGATCCTGTCAAACTTACTCAAACTTACCGCTAATCCAAACCTACATTGCTTAACAAGTGCAATGAGTTGGACTAGGAAGGAAGTTAATAAACCAAGCAAGGAAGTGTATTGTGTCAATTTTGCACTATGCATAACCATATAAATTATGTAGCACATACATTTCATCTTGAAGGTGTGTCTGGTGTTCTACACATGTTAGTGTGTGATACAAATTCCACACCAATAAATGTTGTTACATTCAATTACTTCAAATTTCACAAATTATCATTAGTGTGAATGTGTCATTGTCGTGTCTAGTGTTTCTGTCAATCTTTCATTGCATATAAGATCATATTGACATTTAGAATCACAAATCCAATTTCATCATACCATGGAATCAGAAAATCAATTTGAAGAAAGAAAGGAACTGTATTTCTTATATTTTCTCTCTAATACATCAAATATTATGCCACAATCTCAAAATTAGCACACCAAATTCTTTTGATATTCCAAGGCAAAGGGAAGCATCTTCAATCAATGGATTAAAATGAATTCAAGTGAATGAAGAAAAAAATTTAATACAAATACCTTTCACTACTTCATACACCATCTGTTTCCCTCATCCCATGATGATGCAAATCTTTGTTAAGATAAGATGGCAATGGCATGCCATTATGATGAGCTTCTAAAGAACTAGAAGAAGAAAACTTTCCTTTCCTTGGCCACAACCAAATCTTCGAAATCGAAAAACTTTCACCTTTACTAACATTACTAATCTTCTTTGCTTCCAAATCATCCTCCACACAAATACTCTCACCATTTCCTATTCCTTTGTTAAGCCTTGCATCATGATGATGATGAAGATTTTTACTTTCATGGTTTAAAGCAACCCTTAAATCCGAATTTCCGACCTCGTATTGGTAACTTCCCATCGAAAAACATCTTCTAGCATCCAAATTACTACTACTCGTTTCACCTACTTCTTCGTTCTCTCTACCAGCTTCCGCATTCATCTTCTTGAATTTACCGAGTCGAACAGGAAAAACCCCTTTATCTACAACTTCTTCAACAACAATTTCTTTTTGTCTATTAACAAATCCACTTTCTCCATTACAAGGACAACCATCATCTTCCCTCATATCATCGAAATCGAAAATTGGATTTTCAATAGAAAATCCAGGAGTGTGAAGTGTTCCTCTACAAAGAGGACATGTTGAGTTTGAAAGTAGCCAAGTATCTATACAACTAATATGAAAAGCATGACTACACATAGGTAACAATCTAAGCTTATCTTTCTCAGAAAATTCACACAAACAAACAGCACAATCAAAAGGGTCTTTTTTCAAACCAACAATCTCCTTAAAATGAAAAACAGGAAGTGCATCAATAAAAGCTTGATCCAAACCAGAATCATGAAGATGGAAAAGCTGTTGAAGCTGTCTTTGAAGTGCATCAGAAGTTGAAATTTCATTAGGGTGTCTATTAGATTGATTAGAAGCTGAAGAAGATGGATTCTTTATGAGAAATCTAACAAGCAAGTGAAGTAAACCAGATATGAAAAAAAGAACTGCAAGAACTACTATGATGAAAAGAACAGCAGGACTAATTCTAGTACTAGAAGATGAAGATGTTGTTGTTGTTGTTGTTGTTGAAGAACTTGATGAAGATGAAGACAAAACTTGTGGTGATAATGGTAGTGTTGGTGGTGGATAATTCATAAAGTTTGCATCTTTTTGATGGATTTGATGATTAATCAAAGCCATTCTCAAATGGGTATGTTCAAATAACAATTTAGGATACATAGTTTCTGACATCTAACAAAAATCACAACAAAAAATTAAAAATATTCTCTTCCAACCAAACAAGATCCTAAGTCACATCTTCTTATGTTACAACAACAAAAGTACTATGAAAATCTAAGCTTTTTTAATAACCTTAAAATTTCAGATAAATAAAAACAAAGTACAGTACTAAGATGTTTCAATCTAACATATCTATTGGTTCAAATATATCACTTCAAATGAAGAAAAAAAAAAACACAAAAATAGTAATGGAAGTGTTAAAAAAGATTTAAAAAAAAAAACAATTTTTTTCTTATTTCTTTTTTGGGCTTTTGAGAAAATTTCTTGAAATGAACTCACCTAAATGATTAATGGGTATTTGACCATTTGGGATATTTTTCTTCTGATAAAGTTAAAGTTTTAAACTTTGAATGAAGAAGCAGAAGAAGAAGAAGAAGAGAAGGTGTGTGTGGTGAAGTTGAGTTGAAAGAGAAAAGTGAAAAGTGAAACTTATTCGGTTGGGCTTTATGTTTGTGTTTGTGAGTGATGGATGGATGGATCCAAATTTGCCAAATTTCTTATCTTTGTGGTTAGAAGGAAAGAATCCAAAATCTGTGAAAGTGGGAAGGAAGCAGTTCCCAAAGTGAGAGGTTAAGGTAAGCTAAGAGATGACAAAAACAAAACAACAAACAATTTTTATGCCACTCGCTTTGAAGAGAGAGTGAGTAACAACAAACAATGTTCTTTCTTTCTCAATGTGTCTTTCATTTTGTTGGTGATGTTTATTTTGGTCATGAGATGTTGGGTTATATTTTGAATTTTGTGTTTGATTCAGCCATACCTAAGATTTTGAAAATTTAATTTTAGTTAAAAGTTATATGAATGTAAAATAATTTATGTTTGATTATATATGTAAAATGGGGTTGAAGATAAATTTTAGTATAAAGATTATATTTTGATTTAATAATTATAAATTTTAATTTTAAGTTATGATCAATTTTACTCAATAACTATTAAGTATGTTAAAATCAATTTTACACCATTTGAAACAATTATTGTTTCTCCAAAAGTTGAACAAAATATACACTAAGTTAATTTAGATATATCAAATAAAAGGAGTGACTAAAAATAAATTCTAGACATAAAACATTCAAACCATTGAAGATCCAAATCAATTTTACATCTCAAAATCAATTTTGATTAATCTAAAAATAAAGTCAAACATACACCAATTAAAATTGATTTCTAATGAATTTATTTTGTAAGTAAATTTAATTAAAAACATGCTTGAAATTGCCAAGTCCCTATATTTGTCTCAACACACAAGAATTAAGAAAAAAAAATGATTTTCTAAGTGAAAGAACTAAATGATATTTTAATTCTTTCATTTAATTAGAGGTATTTTTGTGAAAAAATAATGAATGCATCTTATAATTTACAAATGATCTTATAAAAGAAAAAAAAAATATTTACAAGAAAATCATGCATATAGAGACTAAATAATTTTTTCTGAATTATCCCATCTATACCTAATTATAAGCATCTATTAGAAAAAGATTTGTCTATAATTATAAATTCTCTTTTAAATTATTAGATACATTTATTTTTATTTTTTCTAAACATACGCTTTATTAATTATACTATTTTATCTTAAAAGATAAAAGATAAATTAAATATATTTATGTACAAAAGACGTTTTAAGAACATCCATACATTAAATTTACTTTTTACTTCTCTTAATAAATATAACAAATATAAAAGAAAAATGTTTATAAATAGAGAGGGAAGGAGTATATAGACTTATTAATGATCTTCTTTCAATAATGGGTTACGTGTGTATGTTGTTATAAACCCGAATTGAGGATTGTAGCATGTCATTATTAATTAATTAATGCGATCATCATTAACTTACTATTAGTCAAAAGAGGGTGGAAAATAAAAGAAAAAAGAGATGTCTTTTTTAATACTCATAAGAGCCTTCTATTAAGTTTGGTAAGAAATATGTAAACTTGTACTAGTATGCTTTTTCTCTAACCATGTGTTAAAATCTAAATCTCTGTTAGATTTATTGAGTGCTTGTATTTAGGATGTTACTTACAAGAATGGGTCATTTATATTGATGCTTCTTTATGTTAATTAATTCTTAGGAATTAAATTGAGGGAAGACTTTTTAGAGAGTTACTACAAATTTAGATGTTACTTTATTGTCACTAAAAAGGAGAATGCTTAATTAAGGGTATTATGCAACATGGTCCTACAAAGACTTTTTTTAGTCTCTCTCTTATATAAGTCTTTACATGTTAGGTAATTTCTTTAAGCAAGTACTAACCACCATTGATGTCATTGTCTTTGTAGGCTGGACAGTGAAAAGCAATGCTACTAGATATTTAATTTCTTCTTCTCATTAATTCATTGTAAAATAGTTGCTTTTTCATTAAATCATGCATAATTGTTGTTTTTGTGCTATGCATGTGTCTCGTAGAGATAGAGATGTATAGAAATGAGCAATTTGGGTTAGGGAGTTCATGGGTTCATGGATTTGGGACATCAATGCATAATTATTTATGAGATTTTGAATGTTGGTGTGAATTATAAATTTGATATCTTATTTTTTATAAGTTATATATTTGTCGATTATAAAATACATACAACTTTCAACATAAAATGTAGGTAAAAATCTAGTTATTAATTGTTTTAATGAATTCTTAAGTGAAATAAAATATTGTTGAAAAAAGTAAAAGATCTATAATTATAGGCAAATTATGGCTGATTTACTTGAGGAAAGTATTTTTTTTTTTTAAAAAAATATGTGTTATTTTATCTTGATACAAAATTTTTGAAGTTAGTTATTGTTACAAAATAAACATCTAAATTCTAACAAAAAGTTTCTTACTAAGCCACAAAATATTATTCCTTTTACATGTGGAATAATTGATGTTACTACTACTCCTTTTACATGTGTAATGTATAACTACATAATGTACAACTAATGTATTGTTATGTTGTTTCCACGTAATCGCAGATAAAATAAATGTGATTGTTTATTTGGTCTCATGTTTGTTTGTTTTTTCAGAATCGTATTGAACTTTAACTTTCAACAGTATAAAATTGAATAAAATATACTATGGAATCTTAATTTCTGATAATATATTAAAAGGTTAATGAGCAAATATTGTAAGACTTTCTATGTCCATATTTTTGTAGGCTTACTTACGATAAGAGCTTTATTTGCTTTGGACTTATAATTATTGAATTTAATTTTGATGCTTATTAAGATAAGCATTTTAATTTGATACATTATGAAGTTAGTTTTTAGTACACAATCGGTTCATAAGAAATTATCTTATGTGTGGTTTTAAGATGACATGCCTAAAATTAATTTTTTTAATAATATAATAATTATAATTAGTTAAAAACACATAAAAATATTTACACAAATTTTGCAAAAAAAAAAAATATATATATTTACACAAATTGATTTTTTCTCATTGTGTCCCGTATGCAAAGAGACATTACTATTCATTTTTCTTTAACTTCTTTTCTCTCTCACTTCTTCTAAAAAATCTTCAACTTTTGTCTGATTGAGTCTTTTAATTTGGAGGTGTATTTGAGCATATAGGTGGATGGAAGAAGAACTCTGTTGTTTTTATGGTACAAATGAGCCCAATATATAGAGGCCCGAAAGGCCCAATTAAAAACAAACAAAAAACATAAACTAATATTCTAAATTATCTTATGAAGTTGTCATTTTCACCATTGTCATTTATATTTTTACCCCACATTTTATATAAACTACCTATTTTATATTTTTTATTGTTTTTTTTAGTCCACTTAAATTTCGGAAAATTTAAATAAAAAAAATCGAAATGCATTTTTTTAAATTGAATTTTGCACCAGAAAATTTAAAAGTTTTTTCGGTACACAAACTTCAATTTTCAAAAATATGTGCACAAGAAAACTTTTTTCAAGCTTTTCAGTAAAAAAAAACATATTTATAAAAGTTTTCCGGTAACCAAATGTTAAAGTTTAAACTTTAAATACTATAAAAAAAAATTTAAATTTTATGGTACACAAAATCAAACTTTTAAAACACATAAGTTTTGAAAAAGTTTTTTTTAAAGTTTTCTAGAACCAAGTTGAATTTAGCATATGTAAACAAAATTTAAAAAATAAAAAATAAATAAAATAGATAATTTGTATAAAATATGAGGATAGGAGTATAAGTGTAGGGTACATATATAATTTTTTTGTTTGTATTTTGCAATCATAGACTCATTATGGGCCCAATATTCAATAGCTAAACCAGAATGTTCACAACATTCTTAATGTGAAGTTTATGAGATATTTTGTCAACAACTATTATGAGAAACTTTTATTATATAATAATAAGATCACCATAAATAATATTATAACCACGTTTTGATATAATAAAATATCAATCAATATAAGAATATTATCTTCAACTTTCATCTTGGTAAACAAATATGGTCAAAAACAAAACCTCATCATCATCAAAAAATCTCAAAGAAATTGTGAACATAAACAACGTTTCTGATTGTTGATTAAGATGACAAGAAGATGGTCTTTTTACATGGACTTTTTGCCAGTTGTGGTGATTATTGGAAATGAATGCATTGATATGTCTTTACTCACTTTGTATAAAGCAGCCACACTTCAAGGGATGAACAATCATGTCTTTATTGCTTATGCTTATGCTGTTGGTACTTTTGTTCTTCTTCCTATCACTCTTTTCACCACAAGGTTCATATTTCTTTTCTTTTTTTTTTTTCAATTTCATAATAAAAACTCATATGTTTATAGTTCAGCACTTAGGATATGTTTGGATTGATTTATTTTAATTTATTGATAAAAACACTTTTGAGTACTTATGGCATGTCAATTAGCTGTTTTTAGCTTATTTCTATAATTTCTTCAAGATAGGTTATAGCTTGTATGAAAAAAAAAAAGACTTTATTTCATTTTTTGTTATAAAAATAGATTACACGTAATCACTTATATTTTAATTAACCTATTTATCTAACATGGCCTTATACATAAGCACTTATTTGTTCATGTTTTTCTTTTCATGTTTGTTTGCAGATCAAGAGTGGTTTCTCCAATTAGTTTCTCAATTATATGCAAATCAATGCTTCTTGGGGCAATAGGGTAGTTACAAAATTACAGTAATATAGTTAGTGTTGATGTTAGTTTTTGTCAAAAGGGTCTCATTAATTTTATGCTTATGATGTTTTATGCAGATGTTCATCTCAAATTCTAGGATATGTAGCTATTAATTATAGTTCTCCAACACTTGCTTCTGCAATTGCTAATCTTGTACCTGCTTTCACTTTCATACTTGCTGTTACATTCAGGTTTGCTAATTATATTTTAATTTGGTTGCTAATTATACTTAATTTTCTTGCACTCTATGAAATGTCTTAGAAACAACAACACTTTATGCTGATGCTATATTAACATTTTTCAGAAACAATAGCTTATTGTGACACTTATCAACAATCCCTTAACAGAATAAGTGTATATTTGATTTCATTTTTAGAGGAGTCAAAATTGATTCTAGAGGTGATAGAATTAATTTTGACATGTCATGTATTTCTCGAGTATAATTAATTTTACTTTCAAAATTAATTCTAACTCGAACCT
This sequence comes from Cicer arietinum, assembly GCF_000331145.2. Taxonomy (NCBI): domain Eukaryota; kingdom Viridiplantae; phylum Streptophyta; class Magnoliopsida; order Fabales; family Fabaceae; genus Cicer; species Cicer arietinum. The sequence goes on from NC_021161.2 coordinate 1,040,528, forward strand.
ATAATTTGAAACTTTTGTCTCTAGAATTAATTTTTAGCCTCAAATTTATCATTCAACTCACTTTTACATGAAGTTGTCCCAACATAAATCACTTTTCATTCAACTCACTTTTAAGCGTAATCAATTTTACAGAATCAATTTATTAAAATTTAATTTTTGTGACAACAGCACCAGACACACATTAAGATAATTAAAATTTGAACAAAAGAAAAGTTTATTTAAACTGAATGAGAAGGAAATAGTTTTAGACCTTGTTTGGATAAACAACTTATTCAAAAGTTTATAGCATAAACTTTTATGTATAAGCTATTTTTATAACACAAGGTAAAGTAAAGTCAAACTATTTTTATATAAGTTATAAGTTGTTTTCATAAGTTATCCAGAATAACTTATGAAAGTTAGCTGAAAACAACTTACGGACATGCCATAAATTGTTTTCATAAGCTCTCTCAAATAGTTTCGCAAGTGTTTGTGACAGTAGATAAGCTCAAATAAGTCAATCCAAACAAACCCTTAAACATTTACTTTACATTAAACTTAGTCTATTGTCCACAAATTTAATGTGTTCTTATCTTCTAACGATTGCTATTAAGGATGGAAAAGTTATCAGCAAAGAGTAGGAGTAGTAATGCTAAGGTAATTGGAAGCATAATATCAATAGCAGGTGCTTTTGTGTTGACATTTTACAAAGGACCATCCATTATCAATGCAGATACACATCTTACCTCACTATTTCACCAACCAATTGCCTTTATCAAGTCAGTGGATTCAAGTTGGGCCTTTGCTGGCATTCTGCTAACACTTGATTATTTTCTGGTTTCATTGTGGTACATTTTACAGGTAGGGTTATTATTAGTATTATGCAAATTGAGATATATTACGAAGCATTGACACACACGGAAATCGGACACGACACTAACATTGACATTGATTTGTAGACATTAATAATAAGTTAAGAAAATGAAAGTGATCGAATATAACCATATTTGTCGGAATAAGACAATAACACTGTCTGATACCAAACATGTCTTTAATCTGAAGTTCACATGCTTATTTGTGTTTACTTGGATGTGTGACAACTGCCTTTCTTAATTATCTTTTCAATAGTGCTAGCAACCAATGTAGAACTTACATTTCAGATGAAAATTGTGTATGGTGTCTGACACGTATTAGTATCTAATACCGACACGATACTGACACACATAGTAATATTCAATAACTTACATTTTTTAAATTATTACCAATGTTTACGTGTCAATATCATGTCCAAGCACCGGTGTATGTGATATTGCTTTCTAGCTAGCAATAATTCTCCATTTCAATCTTTCCAACACTGCACGTGAATTTCACTCAATAACACTTAGTAAGTCGGAAAGTGTTGCTAGTACCACTCTTCTCTAAAATATGCCACTTGTTTTTTCTTCATTTCTTGTTAATTAATGAGAGGCTAAAAAAGTGAGTTCTAAAAAGTTTCAACTCCTATATTTCATTTGACAGGTGCATATCTTGAAAGAGTTCCCAGATGAACTAACTTTAGTCTTATTATACTCCATAACTGCCACCATCATATCTATAGTTGTAGCATTGTTATCAGTTCCAAATGCAAGTGCTTGGAAAATAGGACTAAATCTCTCACTCATTTCAATTGTTTCTTCTGTAAGTTACTCCACAAACCACTCCCTCTGATCGTAAATATAAACAAAAGTTAAAATGTATTTCGTCTAAATTTTATACTAAATACATTTTAATTTTTGCTTATATTTATGACCAGAAGGAGTATACTACTACAATTTGACTTAAAATATTACACCTATTATAAGCTTGTGTAGTTTATTGATGAGTGACACATAGTTGATTCTAGGGAATATTTGGAAAGTTAATAGGCAATATGGTTGTAGCTTGGTTAGTGCACTTAAAGGGAGCTGTCTATGTAACCTCATTCATTCCACTCCAAATTGTGATTTCTGTTGCTTTGGGGGCTATATTCCTTGGTGACACTCTTCATGTTGGAAGGTATATATGATTAATTTGATTTATGTTTTTCCTATTTAATGATATGGTTGTTGAAGTCTTCATTTGTGTATTCTACAGTATAATTGGAGCCACAATAATCTCAATTGGCCTTTATGCTGTTATGTGGGGAAAAGTAACAGAAGAAGATGTTGGTGACACTATGGAGTTGCCATCAACAGAAAATATTGAACCTTTGTTGCAAGTTGTAGAACCAAAACTTATGAAAATAAAATAGATAGAAATGTTTAAAAAAATATGGTTCATCAAAACCTGTGAAATTTGTTATATATATGAATCAAAACCAGAGAATGAAAATTTATATATATGAATGTAAATTGAGAAATTTGTTTTCTTACAAAAACAAATCTGAAACAAAGTATGCTAATCTTTCACCTTCATTCATTTATTTATTTTTTTAGAAAAATTAAAAATAATATAATTAAATTTAAGATCTTGAACCTCCTCGTTGATTATTATCATTAAATATTGTACAAGGTGAAGACTGATATATATAAATGCGAGAATTTTTTCAAATGCTTAGGTAAAAACTAATATATTACTTAATTTTTTTTTTAAATTATTATCGGAGATTATAAATTGTGTTTAATAAGTATTTAAGGAGTATCGGAGCAAAGAAAAAGAAAAGTTTGTTTTTTTTAATAATTGTATTCATATTGAAATTTTGCGACATATTTTTTGTTTTATGCGAAATTAATAGAAAAATTATAGTATTAGAAATTTATGATTTTGGGATTTCTATATGTTTCTATTATTTGTGATTTTATTAAATGTTTTAGAGATATTCTCATATTCGATTGAAGTCTAAAAACTTTTAAAATCTTCAATTAAATAATGTTTTTCTTGAGTAAATTGTCATTGTTTTTGTGTTAGTTAATTTCAATATTATCTAACTTTCAAATACAAATTTCAATATGCATTTGTATGGAAATCATTACATATGTTTTTCGTTGTGCGACTCAAAAACATTTTAAAACCATTTTAAAAGTTGAAATTCTTTTCAATCCTCTCTATTTCTAGAATTCGATGCAAGTTATTTTTTAAGTAAGAGACAATTGTTTATTGTTTTCTCATTTGTATAATTGAGTTTTGATATAGTCACCTAAATTCTTTCCTTTTTCTTTTTATTTAATATTATTTTTGTAGTGCCACAATTTTTGAGATAAAAAATATCTACATAGTTAAAATGTCTTCTCCTTTTTCTCTAGCACTTATTAGTTTAAAGAAATATTAAAAAAAATACTTATATTAGAAATAGATGGAGTAATATACAAAGCTATTGTATAATTTAACTATCATTTGCAAAATTATTTTATTGTAAACAATTACAACTTTGATTCTATATTCATTGTCTTAAATGACTTTAAAATTGCACGTTGAAGTCATTCTTTTATTTTTTATTTTTCAACTAGAGTCATTTTTTATTAAATTATTTTTTTGTAAATAATTACAACTTAATTTGACTCTATATTCATCTTATTAAATGACTTTAGAATTTCTTTTTGAAGTCATTCTTTTTTTTTTTTCGACTCGAGTCATTTTATATTTAAGTCAAAATAAGTCATTCTTTTATGAAAAAAATTATAATCACATAACTAGTTGATTTTCATATATAGTTGACTAATTTAATATTTACTCAAATTAATAATGGTTTAACAAAAAAATTAGTACAAAGAAAGCGACTTTATCGCCTAGCACACGTTATTGATTTTTCAACATGTTGAACTCTTTGATATGTAAAAAGAAGTAATTAATAATTTAAAAATTTATCATTTGTTTGGTTGTATCATATCGATTTTAAGATAAAATTTTATCTAATCCAAATTAAGATTAAAATGATCGTAATTTAATTTACATGATTCCTTTAGAAAATCTGATATGATCCGATCCTATTAAATGTAGTTGTATTCATAGAGTTGAAATCAATAGAATGAAATTGTTAATTTCGTTGGTTCATATACAGGAGCAGTAGTTGCAATAAACAACGCTATTCAAATAAATCACGCTAACATGTTATTTGGAAGAAGCAACATTTTTTTAATACAAGTCAAGAAATATTAAAAATAAACAAAACCCATCACTATAAAATATTATCCCGGTGGTTGTTGTTTTTGTTAATAATAATAATAATAATAATAATAATAATAATAATAATAATAATAATAATAATAATAATAGAGTATAGAGAAATTAAGAAGGCAAGAGATAAGAATAATAATCAAGTGTTAACAATATTATGCAAAAAATAAAGGTTTAAATAATAAAATGTCAAAAGAATAATTACTCTTAATATAATAATATATAATCTAAATTCTCCCACAAACTCTTAATGTATTATTAACGAGTTTGTTTATGTTAATTCAGCAATAGAAGCTTATCATTGTAATATCAAAGAATAGAGTTCAAATTTTATTAAGAATAGTTGTAAAATAGTAGTTGATATTACTTTAATTAATAATGATTTTTTTAAAAAAAAAATGACGATGTATTAACACGCGTTACCCAAAGTTTCGGATCATTTTCAATTATTCTAGATGATTTTATTTTTTAATATTAAATAGAACAAGAAAATTGGAAGCCATACACACCCAAATTGAAAGCACTAAACTTCTTAGTTTATAAATACCCTATAGTTTTTCTTCTAAATGATATCAAGAAACACATTTCAACAAATCAAGCAAAGCCATTTGGTCTATAGTAATGGGTCTCATTAAAAGCCTTTTTTCAAGATTTATTCTTCAAGACTTCCATGAAGCAGTGGATAGAATGACCACCTTACATGCTTTTCTCTTTCTTGTACAAATATCCTTCTTTCTCTAATTCAACTATATATTATCCTTTTTTTCCTTTAATAGCATCATACATACATAATTATTCTTGCGAAATTGGATCTTTATAGTTATATAGTAGTAAATTTCAGTTTTGGGTGAAAATTAGACAAGTCATTTTTAATTTGTAATTTAAGGTTAGTTTAGTTACGAAATCAAAATATTATCAGTTTTATCTTCGTCTAACGATTGAGATTTTGTTTTTAGTAAAAAATATAAAATCTCAATTGAATCGCTATATACTAATTTATACTATGTCATAGATTAAAATTTAGTAAAATCGATGGTTCAAATTTAATATTTTAAATTTAAATTATTTGATATTAATTAAATGATTTAGACGTAATTAATTGATATGTAGTTAGAATGTGTAAACTTCACTTAATTGCTATGCAGTTAAAGGGTATCGACTACATTGAATACATGAACATAATTTTTCAGAAAACTAATTTTCCTTTATTATATATGCTCATCATTAGTCATTACCACTGAATTAATACATGATTATATATTAATTATTTTTTTGTTGGTTTATTTTATGACATACACAGATTGTACACACAGTTGATAAGCATGATCTGTGGCATCGTTTACCTGTTTTCATAGGGCTAATATACTTAGTGATTAGGCGTCATCTTCATCAAAAGTACAACCTCTTAAATGTTGGAACAAAACCTAAAATGTTTAGGTCATCCAACCATCATGACCATCCATATAGAACAGCTGATGGAAAATATAATGACCCTTTTAATGATGATGCTGGAAGCCAAGGGACTTTCTTTGGTAGAAATGTTCACCCTGTCTATCAAAAGGATAAGGTACAAATTCAAAATTATATGCACTTGATCACATTTTTTACACATATATTATCATTTTTAGAGAATAAAATTTAGAAATATAGATTTAATTTAATTCAAAAATGTCAATAGTATTATATTAAATATCATATGAGGTTTAAATTTGAAATTTTACCGTTTATTTATCATTTCATTTAAATAAAAAAAACAAAAATTTAAGATATATGAAAAAAAGTTTAATTAATACTTAAAAATAATTAAAAAAGAAAAAAATGAAATTAATTTTTAATTTGTTACTAAATGTTAGAGATACTAAAATTAGAGATTAATTTTATAACTAATTTTTTTGGGTACGTAATTCAATTTTTTATAGTTAACTATCAAGAAAAAAATTAAAGAAAAAATCTATACCAACTCTTTATTTCATTGATATATATATATATATATATATATATATATATATATATTAAATT
>NC_021161.2:1046860-1058609 GCF_000331145.2 Cicer arietinum
TAACATATCAGTAGAGTTTAATATTCCCGTGTCATACATAAATATAAATTTTTTTAAAAGTGTAATTTTAAAAATATTTATCAATAAAAATTAAATATTTTTAATAATTCAACAATTATGATAGATTAATAATCTAAAAGCTTTTTATATTGATAATATATATATATAAATTATATATATTTAAAAAAAAATATAATTAAGTATGTGTTTGTGCAGTTATTGAAACCAGATCCAATGGTTGTGGCCGCAAAACTTCTAGAGAGGAAAACTTTCAAGGACACTGGAAAGCAATTCAATGTGATAGCTGCATCTTGGATTCAATTTATGATACATGATTGGATTGATCATTTAGAAGACACTAAGCAGGTGCTAATAGATTTCGTCCATGTTTGATATATTGTTGCGAATTTGTCATAATTAAATTTACAACTACCAATTATAATTTTAATAAATCCAATGTGATAACAAACATTAGGTTATATGTTTTGACAAAATAAATGATATTATAATTGATAAAAAAGAATTATATTATAAAATTTATATAGATTGAAGTTGTAGCACCAGAAGAAGTTGCAAGTCAATGCCCACTAAAATCTTTCAAGTTCTTTAAGACAAAGGAGATTCCCACTGGCCTTGATGATATCAGGACTGGAGCAGCAAACATACGTACACCTTGGTGGTAAGAATATTTCTATATACATATATATATATAAATAAATTAACTTTGTTAAGTAATTGAAGTTGATTAATTTATAGTCTCAATTTAAGATCTTAACTAATTGAACTTACACATGACATGAATGTATGTATATAATAAAAAGGGATGGAAGTGTGATATATGGAAACAATCAAGAAGTTTTGAATGAAGTTAGGACTTCCATTGATGGGAAGCTCAAAATATCATTAAAGGATGGTACCCTTCTCCATAATGAAGATGGAGTAGCAATTTCAGGTGATGTTCGTAATAGTTGGGCTGGTGTCTCAACTTTGCAATCCCTTTTTATTCAAGAACATAATCTTGTTTGTGATACTCTCAAGGTATGAATCAATACTATACTATTATATACATTTAATTAAACCATTTAATTAATTACTCTTTAATCTTTAATAATTAGGACTCTTTTTTTTTTAATCTGTGTTAAGTTTATAATCATAAATTAGAAAATAAAAACAATATATGATATAATTGACATTTTAATTATATTGGCACCTCAAAACTACCACGTATTATTTGCAATAAGTTTATTAAATAAAAAATAATACAAAAATTAATAAATAAATAAATAAATAAAAAGGAAATATTATATTGATTACAGTAAAAATCTTTCCTGATACATAATGACGACAAATTTCATATTTTTATTTCATAAAATATATGTTTTAATTTTATACTTATGAACAAAGAGGTAAAATAATCTTGCATATCTCAAAAAATATTGTCTGCTTTTCTATAAATAATAAAAATATTAAGAAATAATTTTTATTATTTTTAAAAATATATCTTTATTAACTAATATTTTATCTCTCTCTTCTAAAAATAGTCCACTTTAAAAGTCTTTAATTAAGATAAAATGAACCTACATTAAAAAATATAAAAAACACTTAATGTTTCCATAAAAGTAGACGACCCTTAGTTAATTAATATTTTTAATTAAGAGCGTTTACTTTAGAACAGTGTTTGTGGGGTCAAACCCCAAATTTAAATTATTTAGACTTACAAATGGAAAATCTAGAGAGGAAAAATAAACTATTACTAAAAAAGTTAAATAATAATATATATTTGTGTATATCGACATAATTTAAATTGGTAACTGTGACTACACAAGAATTATCCGTACATTTAATATCAAAGCAAGTAATTCTTGAAATTTTCATCAAGAAAATAGATAGTGCACACTAGTATATATATAAGAAAGGAAAACTAATATATTTTTAATTTTGTACTTTATTTATTAGAAACATCACCCAGATTTGAAAGATGAAGAGGTTTATCGATATGCTAGATTGGTGACTTCAGCAGTGATTGCAAAGATTCACACCATAGATTGGACTGTAGAACTCCTTAAAACAGACACTTTGCTTGTAGGCATGCGAGCCAATTGGTAAGAAAAAATATTTGTTAGTGACTTCCACACTTTCTTTTTTTTAAAAAAAAATTTAGAATTTTAGTTTAATTATCAATTATGCAAAATAATATTTTGGTAAGTTGGTTCTGAATCCAAACTTCACACGATCATCTCTATTTCTTTTAATTTTTTATTTTGTACTAAATGAAAGTTTTTATTATATAGATTGCACATATAAAATTTTATATATATTATTAAAACTAATAAAAATTAACGGTGTTCAATAAAATACTTAAAGGCGTAAATTTTGAAATATTTCAATAACATATCAAATGACTTTAAATTTGTGTAAAATTATATATGCATGATCTTTATGATATAAACTTTCGATCAACAAAAAAAAAATAGAGAGTATTGATAGAGATTGTGAGAAATTTAAATCGATAAGCTACAATTCTATTTTGGTTGATTTATAAATAAAAATTTTCATTCCAGAGTAGATGTTATTATATATTAAAATAAATCCAATATAATTTGTTTATGTTGATTGCATGAATTTATATGATGGTGCTAACAAATTGAATAAGATTTTAGGTATGGATTATTGGGAAAGAAATTCAAGGACACATTTGGGCATGTTGGAACATCCATCTTGAGTGGATATGTTGGAATGAAGAAACCAGACAATCACGGTGTTCCATACTCATTAACTGAGGAATTTGTCAGTGTTTATAGAATGCATGCACTCTTACCTGATACCTTACAATTGAGAGATGATTCTGCTACTCCAGGATATAATAAATCCCCACCAATAATCAAAGAGTATGACAATCATTTTTTATATTTTGTATATAATAATAAGTGTAAAATAAGTTTTTAATTTTTATAAAATTTTATTTTTTTCCTTTACAAAAAATATTAACTTTTTAGTTGTCTGGATAAAATTCTTATTCATTTTTAATCCCTTTTGGTATTTTACAGGATTCCTTTGTATGATTTGATTGGACTACAAGGAGAAACGACCTTGGAAGAGATACGAGTTTCAAGGCAATTAGTATCAATGGGTCACCAAGCTTCTGGGGCACTAGAACTTTGGAACTATCCTTCAGTGCTCAGAGACTTAGTACCACATAACGTAGATGGCACAGAAAGATTTGATCATGTGGACTTAGCTGCTCTTGAAAGTAAGAAATATGAGCCAATACTTTTAAGATCTTAATGATTTTTTAATAAATATATTATATTTTGCTTTTAACTTTTATAATTTTTTTAAAATAATTATTTGTTAATAATTTTAGTCTTTTATTTTTAAAATAATTTATATGTATTGTGTGAATTTTTAAATGATTTTTTGTATGTATATTCAGAACGTTGTGAGAATTTTGCTTATAAAAAGTTAGAATTTTTTAACAAATAATAAATTTAATATAAGTTTTTTAAGCTTTTAGTCTTTACAAATTCATATTTAATTCATTCTTTTTTTCAAATTCTAAAATTTTATAAGAGGGATTCTTTTAATATTTTAAATATTTTTATAAAAAAATATTAAAAAATTCGATTGATACACATGAATTAAATAGATACTAAAATTGTTAACAAAAAATGTTTTTAAAATCATTATTTAAAGAAAAGATTTAGAGAGATAAAAAAAATACTTATTTAATTTCAAATATAAAAAAATAAGTCAAATAAAATTAATATATTTAATTTTAATTTTAAATTAAACATATTAAATGTTATAATTTTTACTTATATATTTGAGATCGAAGTAATATATAAATTTATAGAAATTATAAATTCATTTAATTATTTTTTAATTTATGTTTAAGTGACTTGAACTAACAATGTAATTTGATATAATAAATGATGCAGTTTACAGGGATAGAGAGAGGAATGTAGCTAGATATAACCAACTCAGGAGAGGATTATTGATGATACCTATAAAAAAATGGGAGGATTTGACAGATGATAAGGAAACAATTGAAGTATTGGAAGAGGTATATGGTGATGATGTTGAGGAGCTTGATGTTCTAGTAGGTCTCATGGCTGAGAAAAAGATAAAGGGTTTTGCAATTAGTGATACAGCTTTTACAATATTCCTTCTCATGGCATCTAGGTAAACACAATTAAAATTTTGTTTTCTTTTATTAATGTTTCCACCTTTATAATATTATATACTAACAATTAAAAAATTATACAAATATCTAATCATCTTTCATCGATCATATAAATATTTGTAAATATTTTAACATGTAATATTACACTAAAATATTTCACTATTTTATTTTTAATTTTTATAAAATCTTTTATCAACTTTGAGTCTTTAAAAAAAATTGTTTTTATTTTTGATTTTATATCAACTATCGTGTATTTTTTGAATTTTTTTTACACTAATACTTGGAAGATTATGAATTTTTAAGTACAACAAATTTAAAAATTCATGTATAATTCATCGGTAGTTATAAAATATAAAATTCTAAATTTTTGTACGAATGTTGTTTAATTTGTCCTAAACATTACTGTAAAAAATCATTAAAAAATTCAAATGTTACATAACAGTTGAATTAAAATTATTGACAACAAATTGATGAAATTTTTTATAAAGATTAAAAATAAGATAATGATATTTTATAGAGATTCAAAACTTATTTAATTCTATATCTTATTAACATAAATATTACACAAATGTATTAGAGTGTGATTAACATTTTTGTAAAAAGATTATATATATCCTTAGATTCATAGTTATTAAACTCATTTAACTATCACATGACAAAATACAAAAATATAATAATTATTCTAATCCTATAATAATCCTCAAAGAATATATTGGGGATTTTAACCCATGAGTATAAAATACTTAGACTTTGTTAATTTGTTTAGTACAAGAAGTATGGATAATTGATTTGATTGAAATTTTATACACTTTGTAGGAGACTAGAGGGTGATAGATTTTTCACAACCGATTTCAATGAAAAGACATACACTAAAGAGGGATTGAAATGGGTGAACACAACTGAGAGCTTAAAGGATGTAATTGATCGTCATTATCCAGAAATGACACAAAAATGGATGAACTCTTCTAGTGCATTTTCTGTTTGGGACTCACGCCCAAACAAACATAATCCTATTCCAATTTACCTTCGTGGTCATAATTAATCAATTTAATTTTTGCAATATTTTCCCAAATTTGTTGTCCCTGAACTTGATTATGTATTTGTATTTGAATTTGTATTTGGATCATCTTAAATAAGTCCTTGTTGCATTTGTATTTATACATACACATTGTACATGCGTATGTATTCATGTTTATTTGTTAACGTTCCTTTTACTTGTCTCTTTTGTTTTCCTCAACAATCAAATAAAGGTGATTAATTAGATATATTTTTTGATTTGTAATCTCTCTCCCCCTCTCTCTCTCATTTTATTTAAATTAGTGGTTTCTACATAGATCAAGTTTTTTCTCTTATGTTTTTTCTTAGCGGTTGATGGAGTTGTAACAATTAATGAAATAATTGACCAAGCAAGGAAATCAAGAAAGGAATACTTAATCTTTAAGTTGGATTTTGAAAAGACCTATGACTTGGTCATTTGAGGGTTCTTGGATTATATGATGATGAGGTTAGGATTTGATGACAGGTGAAGGTTTTTGATAATTGTGTGTGTCTTTTTAGGCAGTCTTTGGACCTTTATCAATGGTAGCCTTGTAGAGGAGATCAACATAAAAAAAAGGGGTCTTAAGCAAGGACCCACTTGCTCATTTCCTATTTTTATTAGTTGTGGAGGTGTTGAGTGAGATGGTTAAACAATTAGAGCTGCTCAATATGATTAATGGTTTCTCAATGGGTAATTTGGGGTTGACAGTTTCTCACCTACAATATGCAAATGATGTTGAAGTAAAAACCTTTTTTATATGTGTTTTAATGACAACAAATCTTATGAAATAAATGTTAAGTTTTTTAATGATGATCTATTAATGTTTGCACTTGAATTTTTGTTGACAGAACATAAGTGGTCAAACTTTAAGCCACTCACATAAAATGGTACATTGTATGAACTCAACAATGAAAAAATCAAAGTAACATAATAAGATTACACTAGTAGCATCATACACTTCATGAAGATATTTGAAGTGGACTATCATTTGAATCATAAGAGCTTTAATTGAGAAGTTGATAAAGTCATCATAGCTTTCAAGATAATGCCATAATGATGGATCATCAACAAAAATACAAGTATAGTAGCACCTGCAAAATTATACATGTGTGAAACCTACAACAGCGGATGTAACTTGTTATCCCACCATTGCAAGTAATGTACTTAACCATCATAAAAAATTGAAAAGTCTAATACATAAATAGAAGTATGACTATCCTCAAGTTGAGGATGATCGTCGCAATATGTTGCATCTCAGTCACACATAAAATCTCTTACAATAAGTCAAGAAAAATTATGGGTCAAATGATGTGTATATGAGAATAAGAGGATGAAGTATCCGATTTCGAGGATAGATCTGAGGATAGATATTTTTCACAATCTCATATTCGAAGATTAATATTCTTCACAACCTCATATTTAGGGATAAATATTTATCAAACTCTTCATCTCATAACTAATAAAAAAGTAATTGTCATAAAAGTACAATAGGATAAAAGTTGACAAATGTTCACATTATTCAAGGTTTACCAAGAGTGAAAAAAGAAGTGACATCTCATCAGTCATAGACTTTTATGTGGGATATAAGAACATTTATTCTCGCTATTAACATAACTTAAGGATGGATTCTCGAAGAAAAACATCCTCTCATCTATAAAAATGATGGCTTATGGGAATAGTATATGCTAGCATAGTTCAAGTTTATACAAAAGTCTTTAAAATGAAACAAACACATTTGTCATGATTTCCAAGGTATTGAAAACAAAACGCTACTTTCTCATCCATAATAGATCTAGAGGATAATAAGAATGTCTACTACAAATAATATTATAGAAGGTCCCCTAACAAGTGCAAAAGGTGTCAACATGTTTACACCAAATTCCAACAGTCACATATAAGAAAGAAACACATACAATCACCTCTCAAAGACTTACACATATCCGATAATTCATCCATGAACATCCTTCAATTCAGTTACATTAGAGGATGAATACAATTTGGAGATGATGACAAACGTAGAGGATATCTTCAAAATAGATTTAATACATTTGCAAAATAGTAAAAAGACACAAAAATGTGATGTACTTGACATGAAAGGTACACTACTCAAAGTGATTGGAAAAAGGGAAAATAAAAAGAAACAACAATTGAGACTCAAGAAAGTAGAAACTTCATTTTTGTACTTAAATCAACTCTGATGACACACCATCGCAACCATCCTCTAAGCAAATTTAACCAAAGGATAAAGACTTATGGCAATTTCGTAAATACATGCAAGTCCAAGGAAAATTAACAAAGTCTCCAACAATTATATTTTGTTAACCCATATGTTTGAAGCTCCAAAGGCAACTATAAATATATAATTTATTGATATTCAAATATCAATAGAATCATCTACCATAAAATATCTAAGTTATTCAAGTTTGTCATCACTCTTTTTATTCTACACACACTCTTCCAACTTTAAACATATTTGAGGATTATTTTTATTGTGTATTATATACAACTTCATATCACTATCTTATCTTAGAAAGTTATAATTTGATCCAAAATCAATTACTACTTTTATATCCTCAAGTTGTTATAAACTTGAGTTATTGTGTAAACATGTTGAGGCTAGTAAAAATACAACGTTAAAAGTCTGACGAAGCTAAGAAAATACATAGTTGAAAAGATGTAGATCAAAGGATGAATTTCTGAGTACTAATGAAAATCTCACAAAGCTGTGAAGACTGGAGTAGCCTGTATTAGGTGAACCAGTATAAATTTTGTGTGTGAATCTTCTTAAATTCTACCATTGTTATATTTGTTTGATTCACACCATTAGCACACTTATCACACATATTTCAAACTAATATTATTTCTATTTAGATCATCCTCAATATGAAATATGAGGAAGATTATTTTTCATCTAACCATTTTTACTCCAAAGACAACTTGAGAGGATAATATTTGTGCATGAACTAAATTTTAAAAAGGATCACAAAACAATCCCTACTTGTGACATTCACTTTTACTTCAGATCATACCCTGTTAATAGGGATGCTAGTCTGGATAATATTTTGTCACTCAAAACAAACCTCCGATGTTATGACAATGGCGGTTAAGTTTATGAATTATAAATTGGGTGCACTACCATTCAAGTATTTGGGCCTTACCAGTTGGGGAAAACTCACATAGACTAAGTACTTAGGAACCTTAGCTTAATTCCCTTCACAAAAGATTAAGATCTTGGAGGGATAAATTTGTTAGCCTTGGAGGGAGAATTGCTCTACTTAACTCTATTCATAATAGCATTCCCATATTTTATCTATCTTTTCTCAAGATGCATGCGAAAGTATGAAATCATATTATCCAAATTCAGATAAGGTTTCTCTTAGGTGGCTCCAAATGACATACCAAAATAGCTTAAGTTTGTTGGTATGATGTTTGTAAACCTAAATAGGCGAGTGGTCTCAGGGTGAAAAATTTGCGACTATCCAACTAAAGCCTCATGATACTATTGGCCATTACACTATTAAACCGACTAAAGTCTCATCGTGTACTTTCTATGAATAGATATCACATTTGTCCTTATGTTTGAGCCATTAATTATTTTAGTGCAGTTTTTAGTCGTTGAGTCTCTTGATGCCTCAACCTTTCTTCGGCCCTTTAGGTTTTCTTTCTCTGGTACTTATATTGAATTTGAGTACCTCTTGCACTCATTTTCAATAGATAAATATATTTCCTTTAAGAAAAACACTTCATAAAATTGCAGTTTTATTGTGTTATAAGTTTTTTTATTTTTATAACTTATTGAGTTTGTTAAGAAATATTGAGAGTTATTCATCTTATTATACATAATCTTTCATTTGTAATATTTTGTCCATTCACTGAACGAGGTTATTCAAAAAAAAATTTATTTTATTCATTCAATAATTCAAATTAAGAATCACTAAAGATTCAACTTGTTGTCGTTAAGAAAGATAAATTAAAATTTTGTACGTAACATCAATATCAATATTTATGTTTAAAATTTTTAATTAAGCTAAGAACCCCTAATATAGTTTCTTTTTATGTTTTTATATTAAATTTAAGGACCATAACAAGTCTTAAATTTAGATGACTATTATAAATAAAAGTTAATTACTTTTGAATATTGTAATCTTATTATTCTTTATACATCATTCATTTAATTTAAAATATTTAATATTGATAGTTGAATGTTTGAGATTAATAAGAGAGTATTTGGTAAATTTAACTTGTGTTTTTTTATGAAATCTATAAAATTAACTGCACTTGACTATATTTTTTAATATTCATGAAACTAGTGTTTTTTTTCTCTTCATAATAGTGACTAGAGGGAGTATGATTATATGTGAATATAAATTTATTTTGCTTATTTAAAAAAAAATGATTTGATCTTAAACATTGTCATACACATTTTTTAATTATTGCTGTTATTTTCAACATATTCATTTTCGACTCTGCATTGTTTAAAAGAAAAAAAAGAAAAAAATGTGTATAAATTTTAATTATAATAAAAAAATAAAATTGATGTCCTAAAAATTATTTGGCAAATAATGTGTATAAATATTAAACTAATATATTTTATCTTATTTTTATATATTTAATTAATTTAAATTTAATCTTCTTTTTTTATACGCTCAATATAACAATAGTTATGTTTTTTAAACAACCATTTGTACAATGAATAATCACGTTAAAAAAAATGGTTAATTCAATTTACAATTAATATTATGATTAATTCATATGTATGATTAACTATAATTTTAAATTCAATATAAAATAATTATCTATTCAATTGAATTAACTATAATTTTATTTGTTTTTAATTAGTGTTGTAGGTGTAAAAAATATTGGGTTTTCATACATAGACTAATCAAGAAACATATTTTATGAGGGGTCAAAAAATAACATTTTCTTTTGCTTTTAGTACAAATATAACGTTAGAGATTAATCCATTAAAAAATTTGAATAATATTTCGTATTCTTAAATATAAAACCCTATAAACAAACTAAATCATGAAAATTAAAATAGTTTTACCGTAATGTTAAATTTGTTAATAATTAATTTTAGATTTATATTTTTACCATTTAAAATTAATTAATATTTCTATTATATTATTTATCAATGTAAATTAATTAAAGGTATGTATACAAATAAATAATTAATAAATATTCAAATAAAGTTTTATACAAAGGGATGTAATTAAAAGAAAAAGTATGTCATATTTAGATACAAAGAGAGTATTTAAGAGTTGTATCGCACATATTTTAATAATATGTATGTATATTAATTTGTTTATAATATTAAATATACAATAGTTAAATAATATACACACACGTGCCTGTCCACCCCTCTATCTGTGTCTGTCTGTGCACATGATGCTTTTTTTATATAACAATTGAAGAAAAATGACAAAACTGAATTTTTAAAATATAATTGGAATCAATTATTCGTGGAAATCAATTATTCTTGGAGCAAGATCAAACACTTTATAAAAGTGCAAGTTTCAATTTTTAAATACAAAATATGTACCAAGTTTGAAATTCTCGTGATTCAAGGAATATTGATGTCTTCATTCTGTGAATGTAGAAGAATATGGATGTCTTCATAACAGGTTGTATTTTAATTATTACTCTATCCATCTAATATATTCTATTTGCAATATTACCTCTCTCTTTATATATAATAATTTATATATAATAATGAAACATTCATCAAATCGACCATAAACAAACCACTTTCATCAATTTCGACATAACTACCACCACAAGCAAATAACTCATCTTTTGTGGGTATTTTATTTGGTGTTTATTCTCTCTTAGTATTGACAATGAAAATCATTTTTCTCTTTGTTGAATTTATTTTTGGCCCTCACCCCCTCTTTCTTTCCTCTTTCTACCTTTTAGGATTATTTTGCTTTTTTGTTTTTATATTTTCTTGTCTTTTCCTTTTTAATTGTATATTAAAGTTAGATTTCGGATTCCCAGCTCATTTGTTTTATTTTACTTCATGACTCCGGTGTTCATTTTTTAATACATATCCAACTTTTTATTTATTGTGTTTTTAATAAATATTAAATCTTTAAAAAAATATAAATAAATATTTTATTAAATGTTAATTAGATGTGACATCTTTTTAATCTATAAGTTGTTAGGAAATAAATTGTACAATTTGATAGTTTTAAAACTCGTTTTATAAATAAATAAATCTAAAAAAACTTTTAAATTTGATTAATTAGATGTGACATCTTTTTAATCTTTGAGTTGTTAAGACACGAGTTATATCACTTGGTGATTTTAAAACAAAAAATAAATATAAAATATTCTTAAACGGATTAACTATATGAGACATCTTTTTTCTTCTTGAATTTTTTAGACACGAATCATACAATTTGATAGTTTCAAAACTCGTATTTCAAAATAATTATTCAAATCAAACAAATTCTTTTTTTTTTCTTGTCGCGGCCTAAAATTTCGAGTTTTCATCGAATTCAATGGAGTCGCCACCAAAATTTATT
>NC_021161.2:1068609-1068901 GCF_000331145.2 Cicer arietinum
CACAAGATCCAACCATACACATATCAAATTTCATCAATATCAATTAAGAGCATGTTAAACACAGCGAACACAAATCGACACAAATCCACTACTCAAAACACACAAGTTTCATTTACTCAAAATCTTACATACGAGAGGTAAATTTATTTTTCCCAAAACAATACTCCAATCCTAAGAAAATTCGTTTCCACACAACCACAGATAAGGCCCTAGATGCAAACTAAAAGTTTGGAAGGAGCCCTTACCTTCGCGTTAGCTCTAACGTGCGTTTCCGGTACCGCGAGCAAATCCG
>NC_021161.2:1074369-1154339 GCF_000331145.2 Cicer arietinum
CTTAAGTTTTGTTCAAACTCGGGTATAAGGTTCCACTCATAAGTGTGTGTCTTAAAAAAGTGTAGGTGTTGAATAAACATAATTCAATAAATCCATAATACTAACAAAACATATATACATATATAAAATAAATAGATAAATAAATAACATAAAATAAAAAAAAAAAAGAATAAAAAAACTACTAGCCTAAAAGAAAATTATAATGTTAACTAATACTTATTAAAAAAATAAAAAACACAAAGAAAATGAAAATGAAAAACAAGCAAATATAGAAAAAAAGTTAGAAAATTATGCACAATTAAATTTTAGGCTTGACTCTCGAAATTTCCCCAGTGGAGTCGCCAGCTGTCGCAGCCTAAAATTTCGAGTTTTTCATCGAATTCAATGGAGTCGCCACCAAAATTTATTTTAAAATAGGGAAAATATTGGGAAACCCTTAAAAATGTAAAAATGGTCTTTGAAACCAGATTTTGAGTTCGGGAGTCGATTATGCGTAGGGAAGGTATTAGCACCCTACGACATCCGTTAAAATACGGTTACCTTTAATTAATTGTGCAAAATTATATCAACTTAAATATATTTATTTTTCTTTATTATTAAATATGAATATAAATTGTTTTTTATAAATGTGATTTTTTGAGATAAAAGTGTGTTAAAAAAGAATGGAAAAAAAGAAAGTTTTTATTAGTGTGCTTGACAAGAGTGTGATCTTGCTCCTACGTATCTCCCGGTGCGATGGAGAAATCAAAGCTACGTAGTTCTTGGTAAAAAAATGTGAATGCGTTGATTGCTTTTAAATAAATTGTATTTTGTTACTTAAAAAAAATAATTTTGACGAACATAAAAAAACTTGTTTGATTTGAATAATTATCTTAAAATATGAATTTTAAGACGATCGAATTGTACAACTCGTGTCTCAAAATCCAAGGAGTAAAAAGATGTCACATCTAATTTAATCCTCTTAAGAATATTTTATTTTTTATTTTTAAATTGAATTTCAAAACAAACAAATAGTTTAATTTGTATCTTAACAACTTCAAAAATAATAGTAATAATAGTAATAATAATAATAATTAAATAAATTTTTTTTTAAAAGGATAAGTTTTAGAGTTATCAAAATATATAATTTGTATTATGTAACTCCGAGATTAAAAGATTTTAATTAACTTTAAATAATTTTTATGATTTATTTGTTTATGAATTTTTAGTTTATTAAATCATTTGTGATTATGAGATTTAGAACCATCAAATTGTCACAATTTGTGTTCTAATAACTCAAAGATTAAAAAGATGTCACATCTAATTAACCTTACAATATTCGATTATAGTTTTATCTTTACCCTTTTAAAATAATAATAATAATAATAATTGATGTTAAAAATTAAATAAATTTAAATAATTCTACGAAATAAGCTCAATAATAAACACACCTAAAAATAAAATAAACGGTAAAAAAAATATAGACTTGTATTGTTATTTATTAAATAAATAAAAAATAAAAATACCAGATTAATAAAATAAAAACTATATACAAATTGTGAACTCTTTCAAATACTTTTTAGTGAATCAAATGATGAAAGCATAACTCATTTAATATTAAATAGCATATTAATATCATTTATAAGTGAAATGAATTATGTTTATTACTAATTAGTCATTATTTATATTAAATCAAATTAAATTATGTTAAATGACCATCATTATTAAATTAAATAATTATTATTATTTAAGTTAAATGAAATAAAATAGTAATTTACAGCATTACATACACACATGTTACTTGATATTGCCTCACGTGATATTAGAGAAAAAGAAAGTATGGATGGCAGGTTGCTAGTGTCATTTCTTATGCGAATACCAACACACTAATAATAGAGTTAGCAGTAGGATAACAAATGCTGAGGCCAGTAGTGATAATATGGGGAAATATCTTCACAAAATAATAATAAATAAAAACCAAAGAAATCATCATAGCCTTATAAGCCAAACCAGAGAAACAATAAAACTAAGATTTCAAACAAAACACCCAATGTCAAATAAAACAAAGTTTCCAACAAATCAAGCTCTTCTTCCAAATCTTAGTTATTAACATAGTGATGTTTATATCTTCCAAATAACATAAAGCACAACAAACTTAAAGAGAGTAAAAAAAAAAATACTTGCCTTTCTAAATATCGGCCACAGTGAAGATGGAGGCTACGGCGGCGCGACTGAACTGAAAGGTAGTAACGATCCTCTTATCTATCTTATCTTTTCATAGATTTTTGTGGGTTGTGTTGTTAAAATGAGTTTGAGTTTTGGTTATGGTTATGAGTTGGTTTGAAGAAGGATTGTGGTGGACTTTTTCCAAAACGTTTCTTTATCTTCTCTGTTTTGGTTTTTTACAACATTTTCTCTCTTTTTTCTTGATTTATTTCAGAAGCAAAGAAAATAAATCTTCTATTTTCGAAATCTCACCTTCTCCCTTCAAATGAATTTTTATCTTCTTCTTATAGACTAAAATAGTGACCTGTTGTATCCATAAAATAAAACAAAGTTCTGAGTTTTATTTATTTGACAGCAACATGTCCATAAAATAAAAGAAAGTTATGGGTTATCATTGTTTTGCAGCAAGATGTCCATAAAATAAAAGAAAGTTATGGGTTATCATTGTTTTGCAGCAAGATGTCCATAAAATAAAAGAAAGTTATGGGTTATCATTGTTTTGCAGCAAGATGTCCATAAAATAAAAGAAAGTTATGGGTTATCATTGTTTTGCAGCAAGATGTCCATAAAATAAAAGAAAGTTATGGGTTATCATTGTTTTGCAGCAAGATGTCCATAAAATAAAAGAAAGTTATGCAAGTTATGTGATTGAGTGTAGGAATGGTGAAGATATAATTGGGACATTAACAATGATTTTGTGATTGAGTGTAGGAATGGTGAATATATAATTGGGATAAAATAAAAAATTAAAATTCAAAGATTAAAATTAAAAATAAAGGACGAATACTGATTATGTTTTTTTTGTTTTGTTTTTATTATTATGAAAATAATTTTTTAATTATTGGGACAAAATTGAGGTACTACATTTCTTCATCAAAACAATTTTTTTTTATCAACAACAAAACACAATTTCTTTAAAATCAATAAACTCATTCGCATTTTCTACCAAAGAACTATGTAGTTTTGATTTCTTCATCGCACCAGGAGATACGTAGGAACAAGATCACATTTTTGTCAAACATAATAATAAAAAAAAATTCTTTTTTCAACTATATTTTAAATACATTTTTATCTCTAAATTTCTTTCATAAAAAAGATTATATTCACAATTTAAAATGGAAAAATAAATTTATCTAAGTTAACATTAATTTTACATAATTAATTATAAACAATCGTATTTTATAGGTGTTGTAGAATGTTAATACCTTCCTTACGCATAATCGACTCCCAAATTCAAATTTTGGTTTCAAATACAATTTTTCTGTTTTTTTTTTTTTTTTTTTATAGATTTTCCAATATTTTTATTATTTTAAAATAATCTTTAATGACGATTCTATTAAATTCGAAAAACATTTAAAATTTGAAATCACGATATTATTTTTGTTATACTTCGACTTAACAAACTATGACTTGATACCTATGCACTAAGGTTGTGAGGGTGATATATAATGTAAAACTAACTTGCAACTTACACTTTGTAGAATCATTCATTCCAATGAGAAATTATACATAATTTATTTTCGTCTTCACTAATATCAAGTAATTGAATATTTATCAATAGGTCAAAACACATTTTCAAGGTTAAAAAAAAAATTGACAATTCTTTTTGTAGACTTCGAAAAAAAATTTCGTTAAGCATTATGAGTCAAACCATTTATACAAAATTAAGACAAAGACAACACAAATACAATTAAATGAATTATTCTATGATTTTTATTAATTTTCAATCAAAGCATTAATTTTTCTTTTTTACAGAGAGAGGGTGAAGCTCTAATAAAAAAATGCTAAATTACATATGTGGTCTCTTAACTTAATTTAAGGTAACGTTTTAGTCATTTATCTTTTTTTTCCCGACTTGGTCCTTTATTTTAATTTTAAGTGACAATTTGATATTTTATGTTTTAAAATTTCAACAATGTTATCCTTTTTTATACAAAAATTCAAAAAAAAATTCAATCAAAACTCATAAAATTAATTATATTCTTCAATATAATACAAATTTCATCAAATTCGTAACGCAAATCTTCAAATAAACTCATATTTTCATACTTTATTTGATATTGTTAGGAATAAAGGACTAAATCGGGAGAAAAAAAAAGATAAAAGACTAAAACGTTACCTGAAATTAAATTAAGGGACCACATGTGTAATTTAGCCTAAAAAAAAACTATGCAGTTAGTTAAATATCCGAAACATGCAAGTTTCAAAAATATCGTCGAAAGTAAGGGGTTCTCCACAATAAAACAAGTAGACGAATTCAAAAAAAAACGAAAGAAAGCAAATGCGAATCATATTCAAAAGTTTGTGAATGCGCTGCACCAAGATAGGGTCATTTCCATTAAAATTGCAATCGTATGTAATCATATCTACGAGGACTTTAGAACCATTCTCCACAATGAGATGAGAAACACGATTTTTCCAAGTCAGCTTCAAGCTTAGGTACATGCCCCACATTTCAACTTGGAGAACATCACATGCCTCAATCTTCTTTCAGTAACCCTTGATCCATCTATGTTTCGAGTTACGAAGAAGTCCACCATAATTTGATACTTCTTTGTTCCTTTGGCAAGTGCCCTCACTTAAGCTTTAACCAGCCAATTCATAGCTTCTCCATTCAATATAGATTATGTCATTCCTTTACATACTGCAATGAAGGAATTGAGAAGTACATCCATCAATATCTTTAAAAAGTTCTTAATTACCGCTACGAGGTTATGAAGTGGTTTAAAATCTACCTCAAAGATAGTTTTGTTTCACAAATTCCACAAAGACCAACAAGTCATCATAAAAGTTGTCTTCCATCTCTCTAGTTCACAATCTCAAATGATAAATTATCATTCAAGAACCTCAGATCCCATTCTTAATTAGTTAGCATTCAACACGTCACACATAATAAGACATTGTTGCTTCCCTTAATAAAGTTCCAGTTAAGACGGTCATAAACGTTTTCCAAATTTATCTGAATAAACATAAATTTTTTTTCATATTTCATTCTAGACATGGAGTGAACCATTTCCTGGATAATAATACAGTTATGGTGGATATTGTACCCCGAAATAAAGCTCCAATATTGGTGAGGACAAATAATTTCATTCAACAAAGGCTTAATTCTGTTTACAATGACTTTAAAAATAATTTAATAATCAGCATTGTACAATGAAATATACCTAAATTGAGAAACAAATTCAAACTTAACATAATGAGGAAAGGATTAACCCAAATCTGACAGAGATTCAGCAATGGTATCCCAACATTGTTGAAAAAAGATAGTAAGGTAGCTATCTTCCAAGCACTTTATGGGGCCCAATTTTACTCCATGAACATATGTAAAACTATTTTCAAATGAGATTACATCGGTTTAATTTTAAAAAAGAGTGAATATCCAATTTAGTTTTTCAAACTAACAAAATTTAAAAAAGATTTTTAAAATTAAAAAAAAAAAATTGATCCTATTTTTTTTACTAGATAATGCTTTAGTCCATCTAAAACAATAAGAGAGACTGGATAGATCATTCAAAAAGAATTCCTATGTTTAATGATCATTTTAAAATTTAATTGAATACAATAATTCAATTTGTTCGACAATTATAATTTCGGAGATTAATCATAGAAATCTATTCAAAACAATCTGAGAGGACCAAATTTTAGAAAGACTCGTGATCAACGACTTTTAATTTTAAGAACAATTTTAAATTTTTATTAGTATTCGAATTTAAAGTATTTTAAAATCCACAATTTTAAAAGACTAATTTAGTATTTCATTCTTTTAAGAAAATTAGAGTTGAGTCAAAAAGAAAAATTAGAGTTGGAGGGTGCGTGTTTGAGTTAACAAAGAATAGAGAAAAGTGAGGTGGTGGAAACTGAAAATTAAAGAAATCAACTAGTTATAGCAAATGGCAAATCATGATGGTAATAATTAATTAGGTAATAATTAATGAAATCAACTAGTTATAGCAAATGGCAAATGTAATAATTAATGAAATCGACTAGTTATAGGAAATGTCAAATCATGACGGGAATAATTAATTATAGTGGACAAAAGCTGTTAATCAGTCAAATGTAATCAATTTATCAATAGGTAGTTCAAATTCATAAGAAATAGTTGAGTACATTTGAATATTTTTGAATACATTTCAATATTTTTCGAGTTTATAAAAGTCTACAAAGGTAGCAAAGATTTAGAAATTGATCAAAATTCACTCTAATTTGATAATTTAATAGTTGTGTCCATTTTCTTAGAGACACAATTTCAAAAAAAAAATGTGTGCGGATATTGTCAATGTAACATTTCGAAAAGATATATAAGACAAGTCAATCGTAAACTGCACAAATTCATATAAGTAGAAATTATCATACAATATCTATATAATTAGCCAAACAAACAAGATTACATTTATGTAGCCGAACAAGACTACATTTATGTAGGTTAATTAACCGAACAAACAAGATTACATTTATGTAGCCGAACAAGACTACATTTATGTAGGTTAGTAAGATTAGTTTTTCCAATAAATACTATTACTTGTAATATTTTTTGGAAAGACTCGGGCAATCAAATAAATGCTATTTGCTTGCTATCTATCATTTCACCAATTCATTTACTTTATGCATTACGTACTTGAGTGCACTAAGTTGATTCTTCAACTAATTTTTAATAGCAATAATGTAAATAAAATTTAAACAAAAATAATAATCGAAATGTTGATATATTATACGTTAATACATTAATTTTTCTGTTATTATTTTTGCGTATGTTTGATAGTCCTATTGTTACATTTTTTGGTATATATATAATTAAGAAAAATAAATAAATGATTTTGTGTTCCTTTTTATTTGTTATTTTAACACTTTTTACACACATCAATAAATATTTTTTTTATAAAACTATATATTCTCTCTATCTTAAAATCATTTTTATTTTTTTTATCAATTCACACATATTAACAAATAATCATAAATGAAGAGAGAACAATCATTTTATTAAATTATCATTTCTAATTGTGTCATTGGTATTATTCTAATTCTCATAAATACAAAGTGATACAATAATATTAATTAGAGTACAATTAAAAAAATAAATTAAAAACAAAAAACAAGGTGTTTTTAGGATTTTTCTTTTTGCAAATATTGTGACAGTTATTTTTGAGATGGTGGGATTTGGTTTTCTTTTAATACCATTAATAATTTATTTTCTCATTTCATCTATTTCCTTCTCTATAATAAATAAATAAAGTTATTATTAATAAAATAATAATTAATATTATATCAAACTTTAAAAATGACAAATAAATAGGAACAAAAAACTTATGCAATGCAACAATTAAAAAGGAAAAAAGATAACATTATTTTTACACTCCTTAAGAAAAGTAGGTACTTTTATTTAATATTTTTAAATAATAGTTATTTCATAAAAATAAAATCTAAATAATAAAAAAATAATTAAAGATTAATAATATTAAACATAATAAAAATAATAGACATTAATTTATATTTTAAATCATTAATGTAAATTTTTTCATTACTTATATTCGAAATAAAAGAAAACGGAATGAATAATTCCTAACCGGAGTTAAATTGTTAGATCGAACGTTATCTTTCGAATTCGAATCTATAATTTCGAAATTGAACTGTTTATTAATTTTCGAACACCTCAAACCCACTTGGCCATGTGTTTTAAAATGAATGACAAATGTAATACAGATTATATTTTTCAATGGAAATTCTAATATTATGCCGGGTTTATTTGTTTAAAATTTTTAAAAGTAGTTTTGATTTTATATTTTAGAGTCATTTTTCATTATTGATTAAAAAATATAATTTTAACCTTCAATAATTTAGATATTTATCATTATAAATTTTAATATGATAAAATCACAATTTTTAAAAAATAATTTTTATGAAAATTTCTCAAAATAGCTTTTCATTTTAATTATTTTTTAAAATTTCATTATTCAATAAAAGTAATAGCAAATAGATAGACTACTTAAAATAATATTTTAAAATGAATTATATAAACTAATTTTTTATTTTAAACTTTATTTTTAAAAATATATTATAGCAAAAAATTTATATACTATAAAAGTCATTTTTTTTAAATCTTAAAGAAATAACATCATTAATTTTTAGTTTAATATCATCTATTTTATATATATATATATATATATATATATATATATTTAATAAGGTTAATTTTTTAAAAAATTATTATTATACTTTTTTCTTAATACATGTGAAATTATTAAAAAAATCACTCTTTTGAAATAGTGATATTATTGTTCATTTGTCTTTCTTGTTTGTTTGGTTGTATTCATAGATTATATCGAAATCCTTGTTTGTTTTGCTCATATATACATTTACTACTAGCAAATTTAATATTTCAAAATAAAACATAAATTTATTTTCTAAAATAGTCTAAAATAGTTTAATTTTAGTATGTCTAAAATAGTTTCATTTAATTTAATTTTTTGATTTTTAATTATCTAACTTATTAATCATAGAAAGTAATTTAGATATTAAATTTATTTTTCTTTATTGAAATTGCAGAAATACACTATATTTTTAATGATTAAGTAATTTGAGAGAACTCGATTTTATTCCACCATAATTAATTGAGGTCTCGAAACAAGACTTCAATATAGAATAAAAGACTAACTTAATAATAGCTTAAAGAGGAAAAGAAGTATCTAGTTAATAAAACAAAATCCTATAATACACGACACGAGTCATACTTCTAATAAAACTTGTCGAAATCTTTGCCACGCCATGCTAGTTGAAATAAACAACACATGCATTGGCCAACATATTATTTGGAAAGAAGCAACATTTTTGTTAAAAAATTCAACAAATATTAAAAATAAACAAAACCTAACTAAAAAAATATCATCCTTATCTTCGTGGCCACGGATTTCAAAGGATTAATTAATTATGTTAGTAACTTTATAGGTAATCAAAGTAAAAGTTGAATATGTTTATTGATTTGACTATTGTAATTAATTGAAAGTATAAAATATTTTTACACTATTATGCATAATCAAATGCTTAATTTTTTCTACCGTTGAATTATTTCAATATAGGAGTGATCATTTTCAATTACACTTGCTTTAATTGAATAAGAAAATAGCCACCCTCTCCATCATGACTTTTGTATATAAATACCCTATAGTTTTCCTTTGAATGATCACACACATTTCATCAAATTAAACTATAGTCTTGTATCAAGCAAAATAAATGTGGTCTATAGTAACAGATCCCATTCAACTTCTTGTTACAAGAATTAAGCAACATGTCATCCATGAAGACTTTCATGAAGCTGTTTCTAAAATGTCCATCATAGATGCTTTTCTCTTCCTTGTAAAAATACCCTTCTTCATCAAATTCAACTATATACTATCCTTCAATAACTTATTGTTTCCCTTTTCTCTTAGTTATTTTTCTCTCTTTTTCATCAATAAAATATTATTTTTATTGCTTAAAAAATCTATAATATCCTTCTTCCTTTAGAAATAACATACATTTGTTGTTGTGAAATTTTATACTTTATAGTCACTTTTTTGAACAAGATTCAAATTATAAATTACATTTTAAGACTATTTTAGGAGCCATGAAATCAAAATACCAATAGTTTAATTTTCATTCAAGAGCTAAAAATCATGTTTTTTAATTTCACTCTCACCGTCACAAATTCAAATTCTATACGGTAAAGGGAATCTTGTATTCACATTCTGGTATCAATAGTCGTTTGATCAAATATCAGATAATCCAAAAATTACATATTTTTATTACAATTAAATTGTTTAATACAAAAAAAAAATCTAGATTATCTAATCTTGATCTAACGACTATTAATATTCTGAACCGATAAATCAAATCGTGACTGCAAAGAAACTAGATCCGATTCTAGAACATGTATAAGTAATTTCTACTTTATTATGCTCAAGATGACCACTAATAACATCTTTTTTTTCTATAGATTGTACACTCTATGGATAAGTTGGGATTATGGCATCGTTTACCTGTTTTCATAGGGCTCATTTACTTGGCCATTAGACGCCATCTTCACCAACAATACAACCTTTTCAATGTTGGAACAACACCTATAGGGGTTAGGTCCAACCCTGTTGATTTTCCTTATAGAACAGCTGATGGAAGATATAATGACCCTTTTAATGATGGCGCTGGAAGCCAAGGAACTTTCTTCGGTAGAAATGTTCTTCCCGTCGATCAAAAGAAAAAGGTATACAAACTCAAAATTAGAATAAATAATTGAATTCAACTGGTTAATAAATTTCAATTAAAAATGGATTATTTGACTATAAATCAAAAGAAAAAGGCATATAAACTCAAATTTAGAACATATAATTGAATTCATATAATTAATAAATTTTAATTAAAGATAAATCATTTGAGATAATCTAAATTCAAATCTTAACTAAAACATTATACTAAAACATATATATCTCATAGTCAAATTTTGAATTACTATAAACCAAAAGAATAAAATAAAATGAAAATAAATATATTTTTTAGACTTTTTAAGATAATACAATTTAGGCATATAAAAAAAAATTAGAATTACTTTTAAAAAAATGAAATTTGGTTTTTAACTTCGTTTTTAAGTATTGAAGTTACTAAAAGTAGAGATTAATTTCAATTTTTTTACATCTAATTTTTGTCGGTAATTCTATTTTTCGGTAGAATACCAAAGAAAAAAATTAGAATTATATTGTAACAAAAAACCTTTTTTGTAAAAAAATACACACAAACATAACTAAAATATCAAAAACAATTTTTTTAGAATCTTAACCAAACAAAATAAACTTAAATATGTGTTTGTGCAGTTATTGAAACCAGATCCAATGGTTGTGGCCACAAAACTTCTAGAGAGGAGAACATACAAGGACACTGGAAAGCAATTCAATGTGATAGCTGCATCTTGGATTCAATTTATGATACATGATTGGATTGATCATTTAGAAGACACCGATCAAGTGGGTATAGATTTAGTGCATATTATTACCATTGATTTAACCATAATCACATTAAATTGTCCTAATTTTGAAAAAGTATAAATTATTGTTTTTGTAAATTGAGTGGTTCAACCAAATTTTTATGATACCAAACATATATATATCAGCTTAAAATTACAAATAAATTTATCACAAACTTTATATTTTATATTTTTTTTATAAAAGTTTAATATATTTTGACAAAATAATTGATATAATAAAATATGTATATAGATTGAACTCACTGCACCACGAGAAGTTGCAAGCCAATGTCCACTAAAATCTTTCAAGTTCTTAAAGACAAAGGAAATTCCCACTGGCTTCTATGAGATCAAGACTGGAGGAGTAAACATTCGTACACCTTGGTGGTAAGAATATTAAATATTTCTATATAAGCTGACTATAATGATTAATCAATTACATTTGTTATGAATGTTTTTTTTTTATATAAAAAAAAAAGTTTAGAGTGAGAGAATAATTTTTAAGTCTAATGAGATTTCATTCTTTCTAAGAAATAATTGACCTTTTAAGAAAAAAGATATTTCATTTTATTTTAAAATAATTATCTTAGTTGATTATTATTAAAAATAATAATAAATGAATGAAAGAGAATGTGATTTTATCGGATTATCTATATCAAACTATTAATTTATTTTCTTTGACGTATATGTAAAGTGGAGGGTAATAATTTGAGAGTAATGCACACAAAATTAATTAAAAATAGTACAATTAAAATAAAATCATTAGAATTATATAGGAAATCACAAACGACAATTATTTTAAAATATATATTTTTTCTTGCAGATGTGACAATTATTATGAAATGGAGAATAATTAATCATTAACTTTATGCATTTAAGTGATAATCAAATTTAACATATAATCAGCTATATTAATATTTAATATGTTTTCAAATTAAAATCTTAAATTTGAAATTTTTGAGAGTTTGAATTTAAACTTATTCATGCTTATTACTTAATAAGAAAGTAAAATTAAAGAGAAAGTCACAACATGTAATAGATTTTTCTTTTTGAGGCAAGGCAAATGTTAAGACCTTTATTTAATTTTTTTTGTTAGAGGAGAATTTTTGTTGTGTTAGCCAGAATCGAAATTTGAACCTCTTTATTAAACTATTGAATACAAGTTATATGTGAAAAAGTATTAAAGATGGTTTTATATATAACATGAATGTATGCAATAAAAAAGGGATGGAAGTGTGATATATGGAAGCAATGAAGAAGTTTTGAAGAAAGTGAGAACTTTCAAAGATGGGAAGCTGAAAATATCAAAGCAAGGTAACCTTCACCTTAACGAAGATGGAACAACAATTTCAGGTGACATTCGGAATAGTTGGGCTGGTGTCACAACTTTGCAGACCCTTTTTGTTCAAGAACACAATGCTGTTTGTGACACTCTCAAGGTATAAACATTTAATTAATTAGTATATAGTGAACCATTTGTTTAAAGACTGATTTAGAGTATATAAGTAAGATGATTCATATATTTATTGTTTTAAAGTTTTAGATTAATATGTGATGTTTAATTTACTTGTGTGATTGTGTTTGACTCAATATAGATTCCCCCACGACTAATAGTTGTATCATAACCAATAATTTTGATTGACTATTTGTATTAAAAATATTCCAACAACATTTTCTACAAATAAACAAAAGAACTTTTAATTTTTATATCTATTACATTAAAATTTTAGATTAATATGTAGTGATTAACTCTTGGAAACTCCCCTCATACTCCAACAACAATAGGAACATATTTAACACTTATGGGCATGTATTTTTTTAATCATGTAAACAAACAAAAAGGCCATATATATAGTAAGGAAAACTAATATATTTTAAATATTGTACTTATTTAGAATCATCACCCAGATTTGAAAGATGAAGATCTTTATCGATATGCTAGATTGGTGACTTCAGCAGTGATTGCAAAGATTCACACCATAGATTGGACTGTAGAACTCCTTAAAACAGACACTTTGCTTGCAGGCATGCGAGCCAATTGGTAAGAACAAAAACTAGTCATGGTTTCACACTTTTTTTTTTTGTGAAAATTTTAAATTTAGCACAAAATATTATTTTGAACAAAAAAATATTTGTGCTAAAACAACCCAAATAGTTATTTCATGGTGCTATAAAATATTCAATTATTTGATCTAAATTTTGTGATAAAAAATATTTGTGCTAAAATCAATCCAAATATTTTTCATTTATTTATGAATTTAATTTATTTATACGACTAATATAAAAAAATTTACACCGTTAATAAATCACAATTGTTAGATTATTATAGATATTTGGTTTTTGTTAAAACTAACTCTACAATTATTTATATAAATGATTGTGATATAGTGAGTCTAAAATTTTTTATCCTTACAATACATAACAAATTTTTTTTTTAATTCTCAATTTGATTTTAGGTATGGATTATTGGGAAAGAAATTCAAGGACACATTTGGGCACGTTGGAAATTCAATCTTGAGTGGATTTGTGGGCATGAAGAAAACAGAAAATCATGGTGTTCCATATTCTTTAACAGAGGAATTTGTGAGTGTCTATAGAATGCATTCACTGCTACCTGATACCTTGCATTTGAGAGACATATCAGCAACTCCAGGACATAATAAATCTCCACCATTAGTTAAAGAGTATGATTACAAATTTTAGCACCATCATAAGTTATTATATTTTTTTATATAATTGATATTATTGTTAAATAAATTTTTAATCTTTATAAATATATATATATATATTAGATATTTTAAAAAATCTCATTAAACAATGGTTCTTCAAATATTTTACGTTTATAATTTTAGTCTTATTTTTAAGTCAACTCACGTGTATTATTTATATTTTAAAATGATTTTTTATATTTACTATTATTATTATTATTATTATTATTATTATTATTATTATTATTATTATTATTATTATTATTATTATTATTATTATTATTATTATAACCATCTCACTTTCTAACAATAATTTTATGATCAATGAATTAAATCTTCATGAATTTCACCACTTTGCATATAGGTTTTACTAAATATGAAATGAAACTTACAATATATTTTGTATTTTACAAAATTATGTAGAGTATTGTAGAGAGTAAAAGAAATGGTGTAATGTCGACATTACTCAATTTTTATCAAACACATTGACATTTGTTCAACTATATCAATTTTTGTATGTCAATTTTTATTAATTCAATTGTGTTTTATACAAACATTCAATATATTAATATACTTATTGATTAAAAAAATTATTTTAACTTTCCAAAGCTTAGAAAGTTTATCTTTTGGTATTATATAGGATTCCTATGAATGATTTGATTGGACTACAAGGAGAAAATACTTTGAGAGAGATTGGAGTTGCAAGGCAATTAGTATCAATGGGTCACCAAGCTTGTGGTGCACTAGAACTTTGGAACTATCCTTCATGGCTCAGAGACTTAGTACCACATAACGTAGATGGCACAGAAAGATCTGATCATGTGGACTTGGCTGCTCTTGAAAGTATGATAAATGTGCCCTCTAACTTTAATTTTATTTTAGTTTGTTTATAGTTTTGGTATCTATTTTTTTATTTTATGAAATTAATTTTTTTTTATTTTAAAATTTGATAATTTTGATATTTTCTTCGTATTTTAAATGATGTGACATACAATTTCGCAATGTAAAACTATCTAAATACATTAAATATTTATGTAGTATTAATTAAATTATGAAAATTAATTATTTCATAAATTGCAACTGAAAATCTTCAAGTTTCTTATTGCAATTTCATGAATATTAGTCATTCAATATCATCGTATTATGTGTCATATCGTTTAAAATATATTCTATCATATTTTTAAAACGAGCAAACTATTTAATTTTAGGACAACTTTTACAAATTAGATAAAATAGAATAATCAAAAGTACAATTAAATCAATTAATTTTAAAATCATGTCTCACCTTATGTGTAAGTGACTTGGAATTGAGATTGTATTAATTTCATATAAAATTGATGCAGTTTATAGAGATAGAGAGAGGAATGTAGCCAGATATAACCAATTCAGAAGAGGATTACTTATGATACCTATTTCTAAATGGGAAGATTTGACTGATGATAAGGAAGTAATTGAAGTATTGGAAGAGGTATATGGTGATGATGTTGAGGAGCTTGATGTTCTAGTAGGTCTCATGGCTGAGAAAAAGATAAAGGGTTTTGCAATTAGTGAGACTGCTTTTACAATATTCCTTCTCATGGCATCTAGGTAAGAACACTTAGGATTTTATATTATTGAAGTTCATAACTTTAAAATATTAGAAGAATTTGAGTTATAGCACACTATATGAAAGTTATACAAATATCTTATTATACCTCTCCATATGTATATACTTTAAGAAGTAGTATTAATTTAATGTATCATAGTGAGATATAATTGAACATTTTTGAAAGAAAAAAAAAACATAAAAATTCTCATTTATAGTTATTAAACTTATTTTATGACATGACAAAACATAAATAATTTTTTTTAATAAATAATATTTCAACTATTTCACAATAAATGTCACTTTAACAAAAAAAAAATATCTTAAGATAAATTTTATTTACAATTTCCAATGTAATTTTAATTAGTTTTTTCTATATTACATTTCAATGATTATTATATAGATAATTTCCAAAATATTATTATATTTTGCATTGATATAATAAAAAATTTATCAATAGTAAAGATGAGTAGTTTGCTAAAATAATTTTTTTTTTCTAATGATTATATTTTTAAATATTTATACCAAAATTTTAAAAAACATTTATTACGAGATGGAGAAAATACTTGTTTGTATTATATTATTGTTTTAGAAATAAAAGTTATTTATTTGTCTTAGTTTGATTACTAAACTCTTCTCTATATTAATTTTAAAAGAATATATTGAGCTTTTTGGCCAGAGTGTAATATACTTGGGCATTGTTGAAGTTATTTTGGAAAAGAAATAGAAATAATAGATTTGATTGAACTTTGTGTAGGAGGCTAGAAGCTGATAGATTTTTCACAAGCAACTTCAATGAGGAGACATACACTAAAGAGGGATTAGAATGGGTGAACACAACTGAGACCTTAAAAGATGTGATTGATCGTCACCATCCAGAAATAACAAACAACTGGTTGAACTCTTCTAGTGTTTTTTCTGTTTGGGACTCACCTCCAAACAAACACAATCCTATTCCAATTTACTTACGTGTTCCTAGTTAATTAATTTGTGTTTATGTTTGTATTTGGATCATCTTAAATAAAACTTTGTTGTATTTGTGTTTATACATACACATTGGTATGTGTGTATGTATTCATGTTAATGTGTTGTATTTGGGTTTTTGGAAATAATCCTACGTTGTCATCTAAAAAATATATTCCTATGTTGTAATTTGTTAAGATGGACATTCATTAGTTTCTTTTTTATGAGTTTAATTTGTATGTAGTAATTTTTTTTACATAGTCGATAAATTATGATTAATCATATAAGTGATTTTATAAAAAATTAAATATTATTAATAATTTATTGGTTATAATTGATTAATAATGTAAATTTTATTCCCCAAATAAGAAATTTATTAGTTTTTTAACCAATTCCTCTAATTGAGGATATATTGTCAATTTCAAGTGGCAATTCCACTAACACTGTCAAATGTGACAAATATAAAATTATTTCTACATTATTGCGCTATGTGATTAGTTCCACATTCATTTTCTTGTTATTAATTTAATATATGATTTATGAAAGAGAGAATTATTGAGTATAGAAGGGAATTGAGATTGAGATATAAAAGAGAAGATAGACTAAAATATATAATCAATCCTAGTATTTAGCATTTAGCATATTTCACAACACTTATTTTATTTCATTTACTTCAAACTTATATTAATTTCATTTACTTCAAACTTAGTTACATATAATAAGCTGATTAACCAGAGTGATTCTCTGTAACTATGTTTAAAACTAAGTTATCTATTCTTCTTGATCTGATTTTGTTTAGGCCAGTCCAAGCACATGCACAATTGCACATTGGTTTTCGAAAGCTGAGAAATATAATATTTCCTTACCAGATTAGAATTAGAATAATATTGCAGTAGAATTTGACCTTTAATAACACAATCCTTGTGTCACCTTTGTTACAGGCTTGGATTGATAGCATCATGGTTGTAGCTAATATATTTATTTGTATACAACTAATGAATTTATGAGCATTATAAATTCATTTTTTACTTTGTGTTTATATATTTCTGTTATAGTCTAATGCGTATTATTTGAGTGTTAGATTTGCAGCCCCAAATACAAGTACATTGGACATTCTTTATGGAGAGATAGTTGGAGATACAAAGGAAGCCCCAAATACAAGTACATTTGGACTATCCTTTTAAAAAATTTATTATTTGAAGATAGTTTTGTTTAATTCTCAAATGTTAAGCGATATAGAGACAAATTTTAGACAACTAATGTGATATTTAATTTCGTCATTTGAAATGTAAAAAATTTGTGAAAAAAACTTTTAAAAATAAGAGATATTTGTAACACTCTTTTTAACACCTACTTTAATATTCACTTAATTATTGAATAAAATTTACATGATTCACATTATTTTATGTGAGATCCATTTTCAAAGTGTGAGATTATATTGATTTCACCTAATAAGAGAATGAATGTTAAAAAAAAATTTATTAATCCTCTCTAAAAAATAGAAATCTTTTAATATTTCATTTAAATTGTTCAATCCAAAGTGATTGTTCATCTATTTTTAATATTTACTCAAAATAAGTAAAAACACGAACTATTGAATTTTTAATAACATCATTAATCTTATTTTTTAATATAATTTTTTTTGAGGGAAAAGAACATTGGCAATGAGAAAATAAGCCCACAAAAATGTCAAATAAGCCCACAAATATTGAGCCCACTAAAAAATCCACTTCCCGTGCCCCCTTCTGCCTTTATCTATCATCACTCGTGAATGGCACCTATGTTGACCCAAAACATAAAATTAATAGCACCTATGGATCAATATTTAGAAAATGCAAAAATAAATATGATTTTAATATATGTAAAAAAATGAGATTGAAATTTGTAGATAAGTGAACTTTACCAAATTATAATAGCACATCTAAAGTATTTAAAATTTCCCTGAGAAGTCACAAGTCAGAAGTCACAAACCCATTCTCAGATCTCAAAGAAAGGGAGATAGAGTTGTTGTTGAATTCCAATCAATGTCTTCATCTTGTTCTTCAGACGAAGGTTACGCGATCGAACTTTACTTCGATCCAGCACTCGAAAATCAAGTTCTTAAAGCATGGAACGTTCTCGCTCGTAGACAAATCAGTACTGAGTTAATCGAAATCGGATCACGACCACACATCACACTCTTCTCTACACCTTTCCTTCTAGAACCTTCTAAACTCGATTCTCTTCTCAAATCTATTTCTTCTAAATTTGAACCTTTCTCTCTCTCTTTCTCTTCAATCTCTTCTTTTACCAATGATAATAATCTTCTCTTTCTCTCTCCTACTCCTTCTATCTCTCTCCTCAATTTTCATTCCACTCTCCTTGATGCTATCGCTAATGAAGGAATTGAAGTTCCGATTCAATTTTCCACCGGTAACTGGATACCTCTTTGTTCGGTTGCTCCTCATGTTCCTAAAGTCAGAATGTCTGAAGCTTTTTCGTTACTTCGAGAACTTAAATTGCCGGTTACAGGTTATGCTGTTGATGTTGCTCTTGTGCAATTCTCTCCGGTTCGTGAGATTTTCTCCTTTCTGCTTGGTAACAATAATGCTATAGAGCCTTGATTTTTTTTACTTTTTTTTATTTCACTATTTTTATTAGTAGCTTAATTTTTATGTATGTTCTGTTAGTTTGTTGTAATAAGAATTAATTAATTATCTTTTTTTTTTTATTGATGATGCTAATTGAGTTATTCTTAATTTAGAACTTTTTTTGGTGGAATTGTTTAT
Source organism: Cicer arietinum (assembly GCF_000331145.2). Lineage (NCBI taxonomy): Eukaryota > Viridiplantae > Streptophyta > Magnoliopsida > Fabales > Fabaceae > Cicer > Cicer arietinum. The sequence goes on from NC_021161.2 coordinate 1,093,585, forward strand.
CAATTATGATGATGATTAGTTTTGGAAAGTTTGGGGCTATGTAGTATCGATGCTTCAAATTGAATGTTTAGATTTATCACTTTTGTTTCCTTAAATTATGATTCATTTATGTGTCAGTGTCGAATGGTGTCTGTGACATAGGTTGGAGGTTGGCTTATAAGGCAATGTTGTGTGGAGAATTGCATTGTATGGCTCTTTCATGTAAAATGGTTCTAGGGCATGTTTGAATGATTAGCTTAGTTAATAGGTTATAGGATATAAGTGTTTATCATTTTAAGTGCTTATATATAAGCTATTTTTATGGTTGAAAGAAACTATGGTTAAATTATCTCTTGTAAGTTATAAGTTGTTATTATCACTTTTAAGCTTTCCTGGAGAGCTTATCGAAATTATCTGAAAACAAATTATGGACATGACATAAGTTGTTTTAATAACTTCTCTCAAACACCCTATCAAGTGTTTCTACTAGTAGATAAATACAAATAAGTTGTTCATAAGTCAATCCAAATGCACCCCTAATAACATTTTTAAATTGTAGTTGACAACTGCAATTGTGAATGTATTTTTCTAATAGTTAAGAGTATTCATAACTGCAATTTGAAACCTTGGTTCTTAATTTCGGATGGTGATAGTCTTATCATGTGGCTGCTTTTTGTGAGGTTGGGAAACTATTCTCTTTCTAGGCCTAGTTTGGATTAGCTTTTGTATTATGGGAGCTTCTCAATTGAAATTAGTTTATGTTTATTCCATTATGAAATAGGTGTTTAGATACTGCAAGATTCTTTTGAAGGCTTTTTTTTTTTTTTACGTAAGTGCTTTTTAAGATTTTTATTAAGATTTTTATTGAAACTGTCTCTAAATATGAAAGCTGTTGTTATTTTGACTGTTGATCCTTTGTTGCCTACTTGCTATTGAAGCCGACTTTGCTGGCTTACTGTAGTTTTCAACTTTCAAGTATCTATCTCCTGCTGTAAACATTTCAGCTGTGGTAATGCATTGTGTTTTGTTTAATTGTTGTTACTGTTTTGCAATCCTAGCCTAGATATTAGTGATATGAGTTCCTTTTAGGTATTTGGCACTTCTGCGATGCAAAGCAAGGGATACCTGTCATGTAAATCAGGTATTAGTGCTTATGCATGTCAGTTCTGTTTTGTGTTTGATAGATATTAGAAAAATGGTAATGGACTTTGATTTGCTAATAGTGTATAACAAGGAGAAGAAAATGGTTGTGACACATGAATTTAATAGCATAGTCAACATAGCTTTTCTTGCCGTTTTGATTATTCTACAGTCTTCCTAGCCAATTATAAATGGCATTGCATTGGTGTTCCTGTAAAACATTTCAATCTGAAACATGTTGACTACTGCACCTTGTTAGTTGTTACTGATCCATTAAAAGAAAAACAACATTTTGAAATTTGATGAAAAAGTTTATGCATTTTCTTTCTACTTGCTGTCAAATTGTTTTATCTATTCGGGGGTTTTGGACAAGTTGATCAACTGTGAATTCAAAGTGTGCCTATATCTTTATTGATAGATAGTAGCATATAGAACTTCAAACTTTCTGTTGATGAATAATTTGATTAGTCCTTTTTGTGATTGGGAAATGCAAGCCACATTCATTTGAGTCAGTTAACTATTGTTGGATGGTATCTCCATATCGATTAATATCCTTCACCTACTAGTGATTGATAAGGATACTTATTCACGTCACTTCTTAGTCAATATACTTAGCTTAAGCTAACATTACAATGAAAATACGAAGTGCATGTTCATCGTTTACAATGCGGTGTTGCTTGTAAAGGATCAATTTTTGTACTTCAGCATCAATTTACCATTGCTTTTCAATCATCTGACATAGTAGGGTCATACTATTTTACTCAATGTTCGGTTTTTGTTATTGACTGGTTGGTAGTAAAACTGCAAAATAGGTGAGGAGAACGAAATATGTGCCAGAATGTTTTTATGAAAAGTGTTAACACACTCAATGTTTTATCCAACCTTTTGAATTTTGTATGCCCATTAATTTTGCTGTATCTTTAACTCAATCTTCATCTCAGATCTTGTCATAGGAGTGTTCTGGTCCCTTGCGTCGTTTAATTTGTTGTCTTTTAAATGAGAGTTCTTCCTTATATATAAGAACATCAATGACTGATAGTGCATATATGTGATTGACATTTACAGCCAATGTAATCCACTTACTAATGTTACTTGAATGTTGATGTGGCTACATTTCAATAATGACTCCAAGTAGGTCCTATTTAATGGTCGTGATGGGCCAGGTTATGTATATATCACATTTTCGGATTGGCTCCATGCATTCGGTGACCAAGCATTCACGCATTGATGTGTCAAATGCGTAAATGCGTAGACTTTCCGACCGCAGAGAAACCAAATTCCACATATTCACATGTATGAAGTACTGTCATTCAAGAACAAACCCATATTCTGAATCAATTTTTATTGGATTTCTTTTTTTTGGGGTTAAGTTTGATCTTCAGTATCAAAACACCCATTACAATTTGAAAAGGGAAAAGAAAAGGGAGCAACTTTACCGACCTCTACGTTTCTTAAAAATTGCATATGATTTCTGAAAAGCATAAGGCCGATTGTTATGAACATATAACTCCCGAAAGACAAGAATACAAGAATAGCATTCTTGTTTATTTTGTTTGTACGATATTGCATAACTCTTCTGAAAAATATGCCTAGACGGGACAAAAATTGTTTACTTTCTTGATGTGTATGTGTTTGGAGGTGGGAAAAATTCATCCCAGACTAAATGTTATTGCCCTGAAAAGCAGCACAAAAATCTATGGTATGTAATAACTATCTTTGCGGTAAAGAACTTTATTTGGAGATTTCCACCTCAACCATATCATATAATTTCAGTTGAACTGGTTCTTGCTTGGGAATCATACCCTCAACATACAGAATGACAGAATTAAAAGACAACAGACATGAGAAAATCTGATAGTAAAACCGAGTCAAAGGAATCTGAAATTTATGGACACATACAACCCAAGTAGTATACTCAAAGTAACCCCAAATGTTCATAATACCTATCTTCTTATGTGCTTTGCTTGTTGTAACCTATTTTCTTGTCGGGCTTATTGTATGACTATGAAATGTATGTATTTTCTGTTAGAATCACTTTAATAAATGGAAGTTGGTTAGGTAAGACTCGCGTAAAACTTCAAATTGGAGACATATTCTCATATGTGTTGATACGTGTAATTATTATTATTAAAATATTATGAGTGTCAATAAGTCCATGTCATTTTTAATTTTTGTGTTAGTGTTTCATAGTTCATAAATCTATATTATTAAAGTCAAAGTTCTAACTTAATTGACAATTATTGATATTGTTATGTTGAACATCGTGTCTTGAATTTGAATTCAAAAATCTTATAAGTTTCTGATGATAATTATATTATCTTATTTACAGAATAAACAAAAAAGACAAAGTAAAAAAATGCAATTTCGTGGACAATAAAAAAACAAATAAATTATAACCACAATCGTAACATTGTTTTCATGTACGGATAAAAAAATGAATGCCTATTTCATGAGTTAAACTTCCCTTTTTCAAAATAACAACATTAACATTTGGTATTTTAAAAAATAAATATAAATGTATTATCATCTTTTTGTATGTGATAAAGTTTGAGCCTCAGATCCCAAAAAAAACTCATAATCCCTTAACCCTCTCTTTGAAGAGTAGCCAACAACAACTCATTCCAAACATCAATAGCACCTGGCAAACACCAATGAGTACAATCATTATATCCTTTCATCCATTTATTACCCCAATGTTCACCTGGATGTCCATCTGGTCTCATCATCATAGCCCTTGTTACATCGACAACCTTAAACCTTGTTTTCCCTTCACTTTTTGCATTCTCAAATTCTTCCATTTGAACATTCCTTAATTTCCATTCAAATGCACCAAAATCAACATCCCCTTCATTTTTAGGACTTGTCCTATTACAATGACCTCCAGTATTCCACACACCATTCTCAAAATGGGCCGGTGCAAAAGTCCTCAAAATTGTCAAAAGTTTCCCCTTTTCACATTCCTTGCAATTATTAATGTGTTTTAATGATGTTTTAAATACTAAACTTAATGCCATATCTACGTCATAATTTTTCACATTTGGTTCATTGCAATAAATACACCCTACTAATTTTCCACCTTCATGTAAATATATTAATCTGAAGAACCAATGTGCAGCTGAGATTATTGCATAGTCCAATTCATGTAACACATTAGCCCAATCTTCATCTGCTTTGTCTAATTGCAAATCAAAAATGCCTGTGCCTGTTCCATTTACCATTCTTTCTTCACCTTGTACAAGGAATCTGCTCCATACCATTATGAGGTTGAAATCATACTTAGGAAAATAAAATTTTCTGTACCTATCTTCTGAATCCTTGTATATATCTTGTGGAGTTTCCTCCTGCAAAAATTCAAATATGTGACATGAAGTAAAAAATTTGGGCATAAAATTAAGCTAAGGTTTTGTTTAATGAGTGGCTTAAGAATATAAATAATCCTAGAATGATTGAACTTAAAAGAGAATTAGCTTAGACTATTACATGAAAATAGAAATGAATAATTCATTTCATTCTCACCAAGTACAAGACAAAACCATTCATGAGGGAAAAAATAAAGAGATCAAAATTCATGGAATGTCAATGACTAATTAATATCATGGTACTGATGTTGGCGTTTTCAATCTGTTTTAATGAAAACTGAAAACTAAGCAAGAGGTAAGAATGAATTGAATGTATTGTTGTTTATTGATGTGAGTATGCTATTTATACATAGTCTCTATTATATTGTTTCTGACTAACTTCTTCTTAACTAACTAACTAACTAAGTGGTTAGTTAGTTGGTTGGTTACATACAATCAACTGACTTGAATTACACAAAACTGGATACTAAGATTGATCTTCGTTTTCGAGTCACAAACCAAGATCGATCTTGGTTTCCAACACTTTTCCTTAATTCAAGTTTCTAAGTGATTTTACACTTAGCAATCTTCTCATCTCTTCAAATCTACTTGTCCTCAAAGCCTTGGTTATTAAATTAGCAAGTTGAACTTCAGTTTGACAATAAATGAGCCTCAATTTGCTTCTTCCAACTTGATCTCTTAAGAAGTCAAACATTGTCTCAATGTGTTTGCTTCTTCCATGAGACACATGGTTCTTTGTCAGATTTATTGCTGAAATATTGTCAATCAACAATGGAATTGGCCTGCAAATTTCAATCTTCAACTTAGTTATTAATGATTCCAACCACAATGCTTGGCAGACTGCATAGAATATACTCCGCTTCGCATGATGATAGTGCTATCACAGACTACGTCTTTGAGCTCCATGCTATTGGTGATTTCATGAATTTGAACACATACCCTGATGTGCTCCTTCTATCATTCTTGTCTCCACACCAATCTGAATCTGAGTATCCACTAAGTCTTCATTTTTATTGTTCAAATATGTTGCAAACATAATGCCATGCCCAATTGTGCCTTGGACATATCTCATGATTCTCTTCACTACCAGCCAATGAGTGTGCTTGGATCTCTCCGTTAATCTGTTTACCACTCCCAAACTATAGCAGATGTCAGGCCTTGTATTGCACATGTATCTTAGTGAACCAACAACTTGTTTGAATAAGGTCGAATCAGCCAACTGCTCTTCAATTTCAATTTCCAGCTTTGCATTGATCTCCATTGGAATGGTTGTAGGGTTGCAATCAGCCATATTGAACCTTCTCATAATTTCTCTAGCATACTTCTTCTGATGCATCAGCAAACCTTCTTCAGTTTCAGCAAACTTCATTCCCAGAAAATAGCTCAATTTGCCCAAGTCTGTCATTTCGAACTCATCCTTCATGATTCCTTTGAATTTATAATTGCAGTGTTGCTGCTTCCAGTTACCAATAAGTCATCAACATATAGGCACAACAAGATCATTGCAGGCTCTCCATTTTGTGTGGAATGCTTCACATAAACTCCATATTCCACTGTGCATTTGATGAATCCGAGCTAATTAGAAATGCATCAATTCTTTTGTTTCAAACTCTTGGTGTTTTCTTCAAACCATATAAATCTTTCTTCAACCTAAGTATTTTATCCTCATTTCCCTTAATCACAAAACCTGGTGGTTGATAGACATACAGCTCTTCTTCCAGCCATCCATTCAGAAATGCAGATTTCACATCAAGTTGCCACATAAGCCAGCCCCTAGCACATACTAGTGCTATCACAAACCTGATTGTCTCAATTATGGCTACTGGAGCAAACAATTCAGAGTAGTCTACGCTTGTTCTTTGCAGGAATCCTTTGGCAATCAATCTAGCTTTATACTTAGCAATTGTTCGATTTGGATTCAGCTTCAATTCTTCCACCATTGCTTTCTTCCATGGTCCTTTCTTTAATGCATCTTCAATATTTAAAGGTTATGCATCAGCAAATAAGGCAAAATGCACTAAATCTCCACTGTTGTCAACTTCACTGTCATTGTACACTTCAAATTCTTATAAATGAGTTGGTGGCTTCCTTGTTCTTTGAGATCTGCTTGGTTCAGTTCCCTCTTCATCTCTATTTCCACTAATATGTTGTTCATTCTGTATTTGCAAAAGAACTTGTGAAGGTTGGTTTGTGCTGTTGGTTGCTTGCTCCCAGTCCAAGTGTTGGCTATTGTCAATTTGCTTTTGTTTCTAGTTCCAGTTCTCATGATCAACAATCTTGACATCCCTACTAATCACCACTTTGCCTCTTATGGGATCATAGAGTTTATAGGCACTTGTTGGATAATATCCTATCAAGATAATTGTTTCACTTTTGTCTTGCGACTTCCTTCTCTTCTGGTCTGGTACATGTTTGAAACATAGAGCACAAAATATTCATAAATGCCCCACTACTGGTTTTCTTCCACTCCAGATCTCTTCTAGTACTTTCTCCTTTTTCTTTGTTGGACATTTATTCAAAATATAGACAACAGTTGATGCAGCTTCTCCTCAAAACTTAAGTGGCAATCACTTCTCTTTTATCATGTTTCTAGTCATGTCTAGAATGGTTCTATTTCTCCTTTCAGCTAGACCATTGTGTTGAGGTGTGTAGGGAGTTGTTATCTCATGTTCAATTCCACTATTGATACAAATATCCTTGAATTCATGTGAAGTATATTCTCATCATCCATCTGTTCTTAACACCTTGATGGATTCTCCACTTTGTTTCTCCATTTTAATTTTGAAATTTTTGAATGTTTCCAATGCTTCATCTTTGGTTTTAATCAAATAGATCCACAACATTCTACTAAATTCATCAACAAAAGTTATGAAGTACTTATTACCTCATAATGATGGCACTTCAAATGGTCCACATATGTCACTATGAATCACTCCAAGAACGTTCTCCGCTCTTGCTCGCACTTGTGATTGGAAGGAATTTCTTGGTTGTTTGCCTGCCATACATACTTCACACACCTTCTCAGGGACATCATTAATAGGAATTCCATTCACCATCTTCTTAACTCCTAGCTGCTGCAAGCTTCTGAAGTTAAGATGGCTAAATCTTGAATGTCACAACTAGCTTTCATCAATTGAACTTGTTGTGTTCAAACATTGTATATCAATAGCTTGTATGTTGATGATAAAGGTTATGTTCTTTGATTTAGCTACCAATGCCTGATTTCGAGAATTTCCCTCACTTGAAATCAGGCATTTCTAAGGCATCATTCTTCATGATCACTTGAAAACCCTTTTGAATTAGCTATGCAATGTACAGCAAATTGCTCTTCATTCCTGGCACATACAGTACATTCTCTATCATTACTGTCTTCCCATTTATTTTTTTAATCACCATGTTGCCTGCTCCCTCAGCTTCCAAGGTTCTATCATCAGCAAACCTTATTTTACTCCTTCTTGATTTATCAATATTTACCAACCATTCTTTATGACTTGTCATGTGATTGGAACAACCAATATCAAGGAACCATATCTGGGATGGAGAATGTTCTTTGTTTATGGTGGCCATTAACAAGACTGTTTTTGAAAACAAAGTTCGTTCTTCGTATGTGGCTGAAAACGAGGATTGTTCTTCGTCTGTGGCTGAAAACGAGGATCATTCTTCGTCTGGGGCTGAAAACGAGGATCGTTCTTCGTTTGTGGCTGAAAACGAAGATCGCTCTTCGTTTGTGGTAGCCAACAACAAGATTGTCTCTAAGTCTGATGAAGAACATTCTTGAGCAGCACATGTCTCATCTTCTCCTTTCTTCTTCTGTTTCCCTCATTTTCCAGCCCAACATTCATTTGCAAAATGTTCAAACTTCTCACAGTTGTAACATTGCACCTTCTTCTTGTCAAAGTTTCTTGAATTTCCTTTTGATTTACCACTCGAATTTCCTTCTTTTGATGAAGATTCAGACTTATCTTCAGGTTTCTTGAATTTGTTCTTCCTCTATTTCTTGTTTTGATCTCCCCTCTTGTTGGCATATGCTACCAATGCCTGATTTCGAGAATTTCCCTCACTTCTTTCATCCATTCTCAACTCTCTTGCTTTTAGAGTTCCCTGCAACTCTTTAAGACTCAATGCGGAAATGTCTTTAGATTCTTCAATTGCGCATACAACATAGTTGAACCTGGGATGAAATGATCTCAAGATCTTTTCACACAGTTTTTGTTGAGGCAACTTCTCTCCACAGCTAGCCATCTGATTTGTGATGCTCCTCAATCTTGAAATCAAATCTAAAACCTTCTTTTGCTCCTCCATCTGCAACACTTCGAACTGTTTCTATAAGGTCTACAATTTCACTTTCTTGGCCTTGGTTCCACCAGAATAACACTTCTCCAAAATGTCTCATGCTTCTTTTGCACTTTTTGCATTAGAAATTTTGTCAAAGTTGGTCGTGTCAAGGCATTGATGAAGAATGAAGATGGCCTTGCAATCTTTCTTCTTGTTTTCTTTGAATCTTGATCTATGTTCCTCTGTTGGATTGGCTCCCAGATCTTCAAATCCTTTCTCTATGATTTCCAACACTTCTTGGAATCCAAACAATGCTTGAATTTGCACTATCCATCTATCCCAATCTTTTCCATCAAAATATGGCATGTGGGCTGGAAAATTTCCATTGTTTGCACTTGAACCTATCCTCACTACACTCGTGTTTGATCCTCACACTTCACTTGTGTTTTCACTCTTTGGGATTGAAATCTTGCTCTTGATACCACTTGTTGGCGTTTTCAATCTATTTTAATGAAAACTGAAAACTGAGCAAAAGGGAAGAATGAATTGAATGTATTGTTGTTGTTTTTTGATGTGAGTATACTATTTATGCATAGTCTCTATTACATTGTTTATGACTAACTTCTTCTTAACTAACTAAGTTGTTAGTTAGTTAGTTGGTTACATACAATAGTTAGTTGGTTACATACAATCAACTAACTTAAATTACACAAAACTGGATACGAAGGTTGATCTTCGTTTTCCAATCACAAACTAAGATCGATCTTGGTTTCCAACAACTGATATGAAGATTGACTTAACATTATAGTATAAAACAAACAAAATCATAGTCTAATCATGAGGCCTAAACATGAGTTTATACGCATTGGTTTTTTAAGGTACGAAGATGGTAAAAGTGGAGATATCATTCATATTCCCTTTTCCATATTTAAAAAAAAAAAAGATTAATGTCAAAATATCATACTAACAAAAACTTTATAAAAAATAAATGCTCAATGAATAACAACATATTTAATTGATTTTTATCGTATAATAAGTAAAATTATGATATCAAAATCACTTTTCACCTCTACTTTTTTGAAGTAATTCAGACAATTTGATGAAGAGTTTACAAATAATCAACCTTTAAAATGATCGAGAAAATTATCTAAAAGATTGATGATATATACATATATATATATATATATATATATATATATATATATATATATATATATATATATATATATATATATAGTTACTCTCATATGGCAAAAATAATGTGAGACCCAATAAGTGATGTCAATATAAAATATTATATTTATCCATTAAAATTAAAAATAGAAGAAATGAAATTGACAAAGACAAGTAATTAAATTTGAAAATTTCACCCCCCCAAATTTTTTTTGGAAATAGTCACCAAATTGATCAATTATCCCTACTCTGTGCCTCAACTTTGGATCAGATCGGTTTTACTCTCATTTGAGAAGTGTGCTTTTAATTTTAATTTTAATTTTTTTTCCATTTCCAAAGCAACAAAATGTGGAGAACAAAACTACAATTTGGGTGGATCAAGTCTTTTTTACGTGGTTGTAAAGTCAATCGATATCTTGCTAAAAATTGTTTTAGTTAGAATTAATAAAATATCATTTTATTTTTGTTGTTGAAAGCTTTATAATCCACAAATATTAATAAAAGCAACAAATTACAACTAAGGACAAAATGTGAAACTGAATTGCAACTAAGAAAGGGCTAAGACATCATGTGGTATCAAATTCAACCCTTTTATTTCCTCTTTCTTGAATTTTGTTAACAAGAATCATATTCCACTTATTATTCAAGCAAAGAATTTTCAACACACCAAAAAAGTCAAAAACAAAAAACATTTGTGTTATGTGAATGTGCCAAGTGTAAAAAGAACACTAACCTGTGACAAGAGACATAGTAGGGAATCCATATGGTTCCTAGCCACAGAATCACCAATGAAAGCCAATTTCTTGCCACGAACCATTTGAAGGAAAATTCTTGGGTCAAACATTGGAAGATCACATTGGTCAGGTTTCCATTTCCAATTGAGAAAATCATTGTCCATTCTTCCATGCTTGAAACAATTTTTACTATCAGGAATAGTTGTGCAACTTGAATTTGTGTAATAAGATGAATCTCTTATACTTCTAATCCAATGACCCTTAAACAAGTCACATGTTTTCTCCTCTGAAAAAAAATATATATAATATTTAAAAAATTTATAACATAAACTATGAAAATTCATAAAAATACACAAAGATTTATGTGGTTTGACTTATATGACCCCATGTTTAAAAAAAATTATTTCAATCATTTTCCACCACATACCTCCCATTTTTTTCTCCTTAATATTTTGAACTCAAAACTATATGGTGTCAAATAACATAATTCAATGAATCTCAACAAAAAGTATACAAATTGTGTTGAATCAATTGTTACAAACATATTAAATGAAATTCAGGACTAAAAAATCAAACCAACAAATATAAAGGTTGAAAAATATAGATGTGATCATTTTGGAACATACATATATACATACCCTTATGTGATTTCCATGGTGGAAGTGTTGATGTATTGGCATGTTGATGTTCTTGTTTTTGGGAGGGATTTTCAATGATGTCATGACCTTGTTTAGGGACAAGAATCAAAGAGTTTGGAGAATAAAGGAAGAAGAAGAAACTAAGAATAGAGGCTAAAAATAAAGAGGTAAAAACATAAGGCAATCCCTTGATCAATAGGTTGGGACAAGTTTTACTTTTGCCATAGTTGTGAAAAGGCTTACTAGATGTTTTCATGGTTTTCTATAACATCACTCAGATACAAGAGAAGACGAAAAACAAGGGGGTTTAATGTAAGAGAATCATTTGTTAATAATGCAAATTATACTTAGAGGAAAAATGGAAAGTAATTAAGTAATGATATTTTTATATGTACCTTTTTGTTATTTATAAACTAAGGTATTCCCGCTCCATTTTGGAGACTAATATATGAGATTTTTATAAGATCCTATTGTTCATCACTTGTGTCACATTATGTGGTATAAAATTTTTTTTTATGTGTATTACTCATGTTAGGAAAACATATTTGGATATGAAAAAATTGGATTATTATTTACTATTATTCTAAAGCCAGAGACTCATTCATTTTAGAGAATAAACTTGGAAAGTAAGAAATTAATTATAAGTATTACTAATGAAAATCAATTATTTAGATTTAATTATCAAAAATTATTTTAAAATTTACTTCTTATACACACACATTCATGTAATATGATCGCAATATGACTATTGATTTTTTGTTATATAATTTTTAATGGAAAAAAGTAAACGAAAAAATATAATCAGCCATCATGCTTTATTTGTTTATTATTATAAACTCTCTCTTTAGCAGCTTTCTATTTAAGTTTAGAAGCGTATGTACAGCTATGTATTTTTTTTAATCTAAAATGGAAATGATATAGTAACAAAAATGTTATTACGTGCAAATATCAAAAACCATTAATCAGTAATAAAAAAGTCAAAACTCATTAATGACATGAAATTATTAGGATTTTGTTTCTTATATTGTATGGATTGTTTGTATAGCTACATTAGGTAATTGCCGGTTTTGTGTAATTATTCTATATATAATAAAAGAAGTTTTTATGTCAAAAAAATAATAAAAGAAGTTAGAGTTAAATATGTTTTTAGTCTTAATATATTTTTAAAATTTTATTTTTAACTTTTTTAAAAAATTAACCTTTTAATTATTAAAAATTATTATGTAAGTATTTTTTGTCTTTGTTAAAATGTCTATATATATTTTTTATTGAGTTTTTTTTATAAATATGTTTAAAACATCGTAAAAAGTTGACCACAAAAAAAAATGTATTTAAAATTCAATTTCTATGTATAAATTTTTGTTACTTTTATAATGGACTTTGACATTTAAAAAATTCATACTAAATTTATCTAAAGTTAAAAAATTCTAAATTTTTGTGAAGAAAATTTTGATAACGATTTAAATGTGCTTGTAAAAAACACTCAGAAATTTAAAAGTTAAAAGACTATTAAACATATTTCTTTTCAGTATAAACTAAAATTGCTAGCACTAAAATTTTGTAAGACTAAAAATAATACACTTTTTTACATAAATAAAAAACAAATTTTAAAATTTTATAAAAATTAAAAATTAAAAATTTATTTAACTCAACAAGTTATCTGAGCAAGAAATTATTTATAACAAAAAAATAAAGCATCCTTGGCTATCGATTCAATGAATTTGTGAGTGTATTGATAGTTTAAAGAATTAATCTTTAGAAGAAAAAAATAAAATTATAAAAAAATTGTGCATTTAGTTAGTGTGATTCAATTTTTAAAATATGTTTTCACTAAATCTAAACTAAACAATTTCGTATGAATAAAAAGAAGAAAAAAAACTAAACCAATCCAATCAGGACTATGTTAGTTTAGTTTGGTTAAATCATGACATTTAAAAATAAAATTCAAAATGGATATATATTATTGGTGTAAAACTCTTTGATATAGTCAATCAATGATTTTTGAACATATATATTATTGTGATGGTATAAAAAAATGTACTATAAGTGTATGCCTCTTTTTCTCATATCTTATAGTATCATTTTAAAAAATTAAATTTTTATATATTATTTTTCTTTCTCTTTTTTAAATATAATTTATATTTTTTTATTGTAGTTTATGCGCGTCCTTTTGATAATATAAAAATCTATGGGAATAAGGATTAAGTTTAGAAGATAAGGTTTGACTTTCACAACTTAATCAGAGTTAATATTTTGGTTGAGAGAACTGTCAGAGTGTGTGGTCCATTCTTAAATAGAATTACTAAAGGAATATATTAAAAACAAAAAAATATATATAAAAATCTCCAAAGTTTTAAAAAAGAATTATTTTTTTAGATTTTGTAAAATAAGTTTCTGATTTTTTTTTAAAGTTTATTTTCATCCAACGGAGTAAAAAGTTTTAAATAGTCAGCAACCATGACTAATCAGGTGGTAGCCTTTATTATAAGTATATATGACAAAAGTCAAATATTATTAATGATCTAATGATTGTGATTGATTAACCGTATAAATTCATGATATTTTATTTTTCTAGTTAAGATAATATAGCATATTATTTGTTTTGACACATCTACTCAATCGCTGTATTTTTTTCTATTAAATGTATTTTATTTGATCTTATTAATATAATTTTGTTTTTTTATTTATTAATTTAATAATTATTCATTTATTAAAAATTTTATTTGATTTTATTAATATAATTTTGTTTTTTTATTTATTAATTTAATAATTATTCATTTATTAAAATAAAAAATAAAATATTATAGATGGTCGCAATTTCAGATGCGATCTCTTATTGCAGAATAAAAGAAAATTATCCTTCACGTATAGGGTTGCAATACGACCTCTTAAAGGTAAAAAATATGATATTTTAATATATAAATTTCAATGTAAAGTATAATAGAGAATTTTAAATAAAAAAGAGAAATAGAAGCAAAATATCATCAGTAAGTTCATATTACATATTCATTTGTATTTTTCATTTTTTTTTTCTTTCTGGTGATTAAACATTTTGCAAAAAAATTGTTAAGAAAAACCATTTTGCAAAAATATAATAATATATACACTATAATCACATTGTGTAATATTCACTATGTTATGTTTTTGTGGTTTTGTTTGTACTAGAAATTGAAAGAGCGCAATGATTTTCTTTTTAATGACTTTTTCACTTCAAAATCAATAACATAAGAAGATCTAAATCAACAGGAGTTTGATTTTGTTTAGGATTGTCTTTGTTGAGTAAATATTTGAAAATTCACTACTTTCCTCATAGGAATATCCTTAAAGCTCGTATGGGGTATTTCTAATTCTCCCTCTTAAATAATTAAACTAATCTTGTTTAAGGCTAATTATTAAGGCTTCTCACAATATTGTGTCTTCCTTTTCTGCTTTTTTTTTTCTCAAGTCAAGAAAACTGCAAATGTTTTTATTCACAATTTAGTTAAATTTGTTTTAAATTATATTGACACTATTTAAATTGAGAATTGTCTTATTTGTATTGCTTATTTTATAGCAACATATTTAGCTACTCAATGAATTCCCCTTTATTGTCAAAATATAAAAATAGAAATTAAAGCATTTTAGTGAACACATTTCAATAGCCATCTCCATATATAAAGCATTTCCATTTTCAAAAGAGGACCTTCAAGCAATGCTCTCATTATATGTAGTAAAAATATTGCATTTTAAGGATGCAACCGACTATTCTCTTTTCGATTTTTTTTTTATATGATAGTACCATGAAGATAGGATCTAGTAAAAGTCTAAAATTATAGTATTTTTATCAACGTAAAGTAGTGTGAAATTTTTTTTGAAAAATAGGGATATTGAAAAAAAAAAGATTATATTTAAATTTTGAATTTTTTAAAGAAATAAAATTTATTTATTTATATAAAGTTTGACTGAACTCAACTTATTTTTATCCTTAAAAAAATTAAATATAAGACATAATACTAAACAACATCATCATTCGTCTCTCCAAAATTTAAACTTTTAAGATATCTTTTTCGTCCTCTAATAAAAAAAAGTAATTTATGACTATTTTTTTATCTATAATTACTCCTCCAAATAGTTTTTATTTCATTTTATTTAAATAAATAACTTTTACATAAATTTAATTTTTCATTCGTGTAATTTCATTGTATAAGTGAAATGTTTTTTTGTTTTCTCATCTTAGTGACGTAATCGTTTTTTTGTCAAATTGATAAAGTAGCTTTGATCGCTTACCGATTTTAATCAATAATTTTTACATTTACAAATCTAAAAAAATAGGTATTTCAAACATCTTAAAGTTGTCATATTTATATATAATATTTTATATTAAATTATCATTTTATAATATTAAATTAAATATTATTAATTTATTCGCATATACATAATCTCCAATTGTTCGAATTTCAACTTCTAATAAAATAAAATATACTAAATTATGGACAGACAAATCCAGAGGAAGCATCTACATTGACCAAATAAATATGGACATGGTTTTTGTAACACGTTAAGCACTACTACTGTCTACTACTACGTATACACAACACAACATATGAAATTAAACACCAACCAGCAATCTACACCTACAAGTTTTTGCCCTTTTTTTAAGTCTACATAATATTGTAGTAGGTGAAAATTCAATGCATGATGTGACGTGGAGAATTATGGTTTGTGTGTTAGTTTATTCTCTTTACAAAATTATCTGAATAAATGCTTTAAAAATATTTGTTTTTGTGTAAATAGATTATAAATACTATTAAAAATTTAATTATATTACTAAAAATTTATATACAAATTGTAAAGTATTTATTTAAATTTAAGATATAATATTTAATATGATAGTCTTGATATTTTGTAGGTTGAATTAATATTTAAAGAGAAAATTAATTAAATAATTAATATATTATTTTTAACAATCAATGTTAAAATACTAATTATCAACTTTCATAAAAGAGATATTACTAATTAATTTATCAGCATATAGTATATTAAAGATGATAGTTATACTTGAAATTTCTTTTTTCTATACAAAATTCAATATTATAATATTACCTTTTTTTATTCTCTCACTTTATGTTAAAAAATCAAATATATAAGGAAAACAAAAATCGGTGATTCAATTCAATTCTTTAAAAATTACCAAAAGACTTTTCTTACTCCAATATTATTATTATTATTTTATTACAATAAAATAATTAATTGTTGCAGAGTGCTGACAACATGGTAACAGTTTGCAGTTTGCAGACTTTATTTTTCCCTTCTTTATTTAATATAAAAATTATAATAAGAAACTTTTTAGGGACATTCTTTAGATTTTTATTGTGATGCAGTTTCTTTTCCATTCAATGCTTAGTAGGTGGTGACAGACGCCAGAGTTAGCAGTCAGAAGTCAAAAGCACCCTCTTGAATATGACATAAAATGGACCCAATCTTATAAGGTTCGGGTTTTCTACATTTCATTTCATATATTAATCTTAGTTTCAACAATTCAAATTTAAGTTTAATGTTTTTTCTATTAAAAAGTGAAAATTGGAATTTTTTTTTTTTACTTTCTGATTTAAATCGGTCGTCTACAAGCACTAAAATATTGTAGTTAATCTATTTTTTCTCTTTAATATCATTCATTAATTTGTATTATTTTTAGTTACTGACCGTATTTTGAAGAAATTTTTTATTTATTATGAATAGAGTTTTGGTTTTGGTTTGGCAATATATTGTTGGTTCATGAATTATTTATATGTATTTTTATCGTGTTAATAATGTTTTGTGCAGTATCAATCCCTACGTTTTAAAAATTTATGTAAGATGATGGTCTTATATTTTTATTTTTTTTCATAAAATTCTTAAATTCTTTTATTTCTATGAAAAAAACTGAGACTTGGTGGAATTTGATGACAGATTCGAGATATGAAAGTGTTATAAAATTCAATCATTTGTAAAAATTGATTAAAAAAATTGGTGATAAGATGTGGGATTAAGATTCAAAAGAGAGAAAATGTAAGATATTTTATGAACTCTTTCATTGTAGTACTTTTCTATCATCTCTATTATTCTAATATATACACATATAATTCAGTCAAAAAAATTATTTTTATATACTGATAATATAAAAAAAAATTACACAGTCGACATAGGATCATCAATTATGTACGTGATTTAAAAATAGCTATGATAAAAATTAAATATTATAATAATTTAATAGTTGTGATTGAATATAGTTTAAAAAATTATTTACACTTACAATTTATTTAAATTAAATTCATATATATATACACATAGAAAGTAACATACATTTTTCATTTTTTGAACAAATAAATATACAAAATATTTAAGTTTAAAGTAAATAATAAAAATGAAAGGTAAGTCATGCAATAGCAATAGAGAGCTAGTTATAGATTGAAAACGAAATCCAGCTAATGGGTTGAGTTGGAAAGTTGAAGTTCATATTTTTATGGATTATTAGTAACGAGTTGGGCCATGCTCTATAATATCCTTCGGCCTCTAATAAATGCCACCTTTATTGAAACCCTCACCACAGTTGAAGTTTCCATTTATAATACAAACATCTTTTCAAATCTCTCCAATTTTTTATATCAAGTAATTGATCTACAAATTTAAAATTAAATAATTGTTTGAGAGAAGGGAATTTCCTTGTACAAACATGATTAAATGTAAGATATATACTTGTCTTGACACTATATTATACTCACAATATATTTAATATTTTGACACTAGATACAAGTTTTTTCAAAATTAGAGAGATTAGTGATTTAGAGGTCCACTATAATTTCGCTGTATTTCTAAAAATTGATAATATACTTTACGGAAACAATAAAGTATCTTTGACTAGAAGTATACTTCTAGAAGGCAGAAAAACAATTTTTTTTCAAAAATACATTTGAGGCTTCCTTTTTTAGAGCTTCCCAAAATTTTAACAAAGGGCACAATAATCCTTCACAATTATATTCGTAAATGCTTCACAAGATCAACAACGTTCGTCAATATGTTGTAAATAACATGTGAACAATGAAAATGGAAACATGGCTGTTTAAGCCAACAACATATATCTATCCCTGTTCTGTTCAGTTCTTAAAAGTATCACGGATTCATCTTTTCAAAACATATATATACATATAGGATAACAAAAAAATTGTGTTTAGCAGTGCTAACATAGTACAAACTCACGAGCTTTATGATGATATAGCAATTACTCCATCCTAAATATATGAGAAGGTTTGGTCTAAGAAAAAATTTGAACCAAAATATATCAATTTTTATTAGTCTAAACACATTTAAAACCAGAGAGTATCGAGAACCAATGACGTAAAACGAAATTAAGGCCAGCGAGAGAAATTGACAATATTTGAATGTAGCCACACACAAATTCCAGTTATGATGCCAAAATGAAAAATAATGCAAAAAGATCAGGGTCGTGTAACAAAGAAAATAGTGACAAATTGGGCATGGTGGCTAACCTGTGCATATATCAATAATAACCAGAATGTGATAAGTAACAAAATTCGGAAGTCAAGAACTACTACGGCAATAACTATATATATGTAACAAAAGTTGAAAAATAAATTGATTTAACAGAAGCCAAACTGGCCTCAAGCCTAGCCAGTTCATCATACATCCACAATCCAATCCTCTCTCCTTCCAAATGTTCGAGAATGAATGGATTGGGCTCACTGCTGTTGCAGAAAAGTAACAGTCAAACACTTTTGATGCCAATTTTCTCTGATTCTAGGCGGGCATTATCATCACACCTGCTGTTTCAGTTAGATATCTACACAGGAAAAAAACTCATCTGCAAAGGGCAATCTGTGGGACCCAGATTTGCACACAACAACCGCATCAGAGGTTCTGATCACTTTCGGCCCATCAGCAGCAAAGGTTGCATCACTTATAACTTCCCCAATTTTTCTGATTTTTCCATAAAATCTGCATATCGAATGAACAGTTACACGCTGCTTTAAACTTCGTACAATCTTAAAAAGGTGCAAATCCGAAACATACACACAAATCTCATAATAAAGGAAATATTTTTTATCAAGAGTAGGTAACAGAAAAAAAGAAGCTTCTCAAATACGCAACTGCTTGCCGGTAAGATCAGGGTCGTGTAACAAAGAAAATAGTGACAAATTGGGCATGGTGGCTAACCTGTGCATATATCAATAATAACCAGAATGTGATAAGTAACAAAATTCGGAAGTCAAGAACTACTACGGCAATAACTATATATATGTAACAAAAGTTGAAAAATAAATTGATTTAACAGAAGCCAAACTGGCCTCAAGCCTAGCCAGTTCATCATACATCCACAATCCAATCCTCTCTCCTTCCAAATGTTCGAGAATGAATGGATTGGGCTCACTGCTGTTGCAGAAAAGTAACAGTCAAACACTTTTGATGCCAATTTTCTCTGATTCTAGGCGGGCATTATCATCACACCTGCTGTTTCAGTTAGATATCTACACAGGAAAAAAACTCATCTGCAAAGGGCAATCTGTGGGACCCAGATTTGCACACAACAACCGCATCAGAGGTTCTGATCACTTTCGGCCCATCAGCAGCAAAGGTTGCATCACTTATAACTTCCCCAATTTTTCTGATTTTTCCATAAAATCTGCATATCGAATGAACAGTTACACGCTGCTTTAAACTTCGTACAATCTTAAAAAGGTGCAAATCCGAAACATACACACAAATCTCATAATAAAGGAAATATTTTTTATCAAGAGTAGGTAACAGAAAAAAAGAAGCTTCTCAAATACGCAACTGCTTGCCGGTTCAAAAATATGTTTGGTACATAGCGTAATCCCTAAATTGAAAAGAAAAAAAAAAAAAAAAAAAAAAAAAAAAAAAAAAAAAAAAAAAAAAAAAAAAAAAAAACAAACTAAATGGAATCAAGGTTGTTGTAATATATTAAGCAGCTTGGGAGGGTCAGAGAGCTTACAAGGGGCTGACCTCTTAAAAAATTGCTTCAAAGAGTGCCATTATCCTACTGCCATGAGGGATGTTTGTAACTGAATCTATCAGCTCCATCCCAACTACCATCAGGTTCCTTTCTTTTTAATGCACCAGCCATCTGAAACATTTTCAAGTGATCCTCCATCAAGGCTTGTGGATTGGAGACAGGCAGCTGCCTCAATCCCGAAGGCAATCTGTCATCTCTGCGCTCGGCATCTGTGCCACCAGGGCCTGAATTAAGATCCAGACTCTGACTTCCCCATTTTCTGTTATCCGGAATTACATTACTTGTACCACCTGGAAGACTCATAACATAGGGACGGGGATATGGAGATGAGACAACACCACCAGGTCCAACTGGCTGTGAGGGCATGGTAGGAAAGCAAAGTCCGCCCACAGTTGATGAATCCATAAACGCTGTTGAACAACCAGAAAAGGCGCTTGAAGATAATGGAAAATTGGTTTCAAAGGGAAATCCTGGGTATGGAAAGGGGGCAGTAGGTGGATATGCAACAGCTGGAGAGGATGAAAGTACTGGCCCCCTGTACATTTCAGGACTAAAGGGTGTGCTACCTGTAGAACCTATGATCCGCTGTGCCCCAGAACTACCGACATAACTCTGCTCTCCTCTACCAGGCAGAAGTGGTGGGACAGTAATTGCAGAATAAGAATTGCCCGGAGGAAACCAAGAATAATTCCCAAATTCAGCATTATTTGTTCTGGTGCCATGAACAGCACTTGAAAATGGCACGCTACTTTTCATCTGCAGACTACGAACTGGGACTTCAGTGCTAACTTCATCAAGACCTGGCCCATTATTTAAATCAAAGTCTCGTGAGACACTTCCGCCATTAGATAACCCACTGGACAATGAAGGTTTACTTGGTAAACAAGGAATATCCAGTTTACCCATAGAGAAATTTCCAGCTTCGGCAGTCTCATCCATTCTGTTTAAATCAAGATCCAGTCCCACAGTGCTGCGGTCATGTGGTCCGGATTCTAAGGAACCTCGGTAAGCAACGTCATCAAAACTCCTTTCATCTGCAACATTTAAATCAAAATCTAAAGGAGGGCGCCCTTGTTTGACAGATGTGGCGTCAACACAAGGCATATCATTAGTATTTGATGGCATCTCAGCATTTTTCCTAGGTTCAGCTGGCCGGAATGCACTTGTAGCAGCTGACCCTTTCCATCCAAGTTCCCCTTTACTCCGTAATGGATTTTCTGGTGGAACAACCGGTCCTTTGGCAGCAGAAGCCACTGTAATTGAAGCATGGAAAGCCCCAGAGAGGGACGGAATGGGAAATGGCAATGGACACGAAACATGAACTGCAGATGAACTGGTAGGTTCTTCCTGTCTAACAATATCCCCTTGGATTACATCTTCAACAGGGTATCCTTCATTTAAATCGAAGTCCAGTTTAACAGCTGCATCAGAACCAGTGGCAGTTGGTGACGGATTAGCACCACCCACATTCAATTCTCCAGCAACCACAGATTTCTTTCCTTCTAGGTTAGACTCACTTGTTTTGGGAACATCATTATCTTTTCCAGGTACAATTGGTACATCTGGTTTTACTGATGAACTAGAGCAGTGGCCAATAACCTCTTCTCTACCAAAATTCTCTTCAAACCGGTTATTAACACCATCTGCAACTGATGAATCCAGATCCATTCGTTTTTCATCAGGTTTATTCTCAAAGGGCTTCCCGTTATTAGCAATTTCATCCCTGGCGATCGTCAAAACATTACCAGAAGCAGGTGACATGACATTCTCCCTTATTAAATCAATGGACTCAGATTTATCTGCAACAGGAGAGCCTTTTTGCATTGGTATAACCATACCTGTGACTTTCTCTGCACTGATCTGGCTCTCATTATCTACACCTGGAGATAACTCAGGCGATTTTTTACCATGTTCATTTTCATTCATAACACTTGCAACAGCTTTTGGAACCAACATTTTCTCATGCTCTGCGATACGGTCATCCATGTTATCAATCTTCTGATCATCATTGAAAGAGGAAGTCCTTGACTTCAATTTAGAGTCTGAACTACTGCTGCTTTTAGCCCATTGAGTACCCATTTCCCTCTGCTCCTGAAAACGCTCAGCTCCCCCAGCTTCTGCATGAGACTCCTTTCCAGCTGGATACATAGTTTCAGAAGTATCCTCTTTGGTGTCAGGCCGTAAGCATGGACCTTCAGCATTCTGTATTGCATCTGTAGTAGAGAAATTTATTTGAGTTCTACCATCACCAGTTTTCTCCACACAGCTAGATGAAATGGCTTCACCATCTGAAAAATCACGCAATGTTGTTGTCACAGGATGCCTAGAATCATTTTTGAATTGCAAAGGCTCAACAGTATTCAGAGGATGCTCTCCAGAAGCCCCACCATCAGATTGTCTGAGAGTGCGAACAGCTGCTTCAAAAGAATGTCTCAACTTGGAATCATTCCCAGAGCTTGATTCATCAGCTGCAGGAGACTTCCTCTCCGGTGAGGCATTTTCAGATCTGGCCATTTCTCCCGCAGCCACAGAAGCAAGAAGATTCATCCCATCATCTCCGGGGGAAACAGAGGCACTTGCTTCAGAAAATTTTACACAGCTCTCAACTAATGCATTCATGGGGCTTAAAGAAGCATCATAAGTCTGACCTGATCTGGAAACAAATCCAGATGAAGAACTAGTTGTTTTTGGCGTATCTGTTGCTTTATCACCATCTTCGTTAACCCTGCACCGCTCATGCACCGGTGGAGAACCCTTAGCTTCATCAGAACCAGTAATTTCATTAGCATTGGATACATCGTTTAACACATTCAACGCATGGGTCTGCATACAATCAGTTTTAGGTTTAACTCTCCTGTCCTGACTCTCATTCTTGTCGGCAGGAGGTGATGTTTTGCCACATGGGATGGCATGTTCGTCAAAAGAACCCCCACTAGCTCCCCTTGAAGGACTGCGACCAGTGTTTGGCAACCGGAGAATCAGCCGCTGATTGTGACCGTGATCGGCAAGGGGCTGATCAGATGGTTTTTCATGGGACATTCGAGTTGGGGAAACTTTATCAGAAGGTGAATTTCTTGTTGAATTCTTTGCAGAGCTATGATCCTTCTGAACTACAGCAACGCCAGCTCCATGTACACCGTTACTTGACTTCCGAGTTCGGGATGCACCACCAGCAACTTTGCTCACACTCATTGACGCTGCAGTGGAGCTCTTTGCATCTTCCCGGCAAGAACCAATAGTCTTTGCATGGTCACTAGAACAAGATATGCTGTTGTTTTGAGATTGACTAGAACTGCTGCTCCTCTCCTCCTTGATAGGTGTTAGAGGTAGATCCGATGTCGTTGCTCCAACGAGTTTAGTATTTTGATCTTTTGCATTGCTTCCTACTGAAACAGTCATAGATTTAGTTGATCCAGGGGATGAAGAGAACTTGGATAGTGCTTCTCCAGAATTAAGTTTAGCTTGAGAATTTTTGGATGATGAAGGTTGAATAGGAGAGCTCTTTGCAACATTCTCAGAGGATCCTCCAGTTTTCCTATTTGCGGAGTGTGAAATGTCAGAAGGTGGTGCTGGCTTTGCAGGCCAAGAAACAGCACGGGTTGAACTAGATTTTGAGTCAGTCATGTTCATTTCAGCTTCAACACGTTTCTTCCATGTGTCTACCAAACTCCTGGCTTTCCTCTGAATTTCAGAATTTTTGTGGCTACGTAAATTATTAACAGATTTTCCAACATTACAGGTTTGTAGTGCATGAAGGTTCACAGGAAGCTTATCCAGAGCACGAAGTAAAGCTAACAAAAATTCTTCAGACTTATCAACATTACCATCACCAATTTTTCCCTTATGGACCTCCTGCAGCCATTCATCTAGCACAGGCAAACCCCTGAGCTGTACGAACCAGCCAAGACAGTCATAGCGATCTGTGAGCGCTATTACATCAACAAGCATTATTCGCCCAGCCAGATCTATTTTTTTATCAGCACTGTCAGGTTGCATGAGCTGTACAAATCTTTCAACTCCTTCAAAGTCCACAAGCCCACCTTTATCAGTGATTTTAGCAATCTCAGACCTTAGTGTGCCCTCTGGTCTGAATTGACTAGAATCTCCATCTTCTACTTTAAATAATCGCTCTTTTTTAGATGAATCAGATCCCTGATCACCTCTCTCTCTCTTTTTTCCTTTACCCTGTACACCAAAGGAAGAACTATTTTGAATGTTATCAGAACCAGATTTCAATGACTGTGTTGATGATGGACCATTCAAGGGTTTTGGGGAACGGCCTCCTGATTGCACAGCACCGTGCATTTCTAGTTTTGTCTTGTCTAATAACTGGTCAACTTCTTCCTGCTGTTCCTGGATCCATTGAAATATCACAAACTTATCAATATACAGTTATACACAAAATTTAGTGAAAGAAAATAAAGACTTACATTAATATAATCTTTATCAGTTAGCCACCGTAAACAGTTGTTATCAATGTCGTACACTCGTCTACAAACAAATGCGGATATCCCTGAAGGAAGTTCAACACCTTTACGGAGAAATGCGACTTTACAAGGATGGAGTAATGATGCAGCATATATCTCATCCTTGTGAAAGGAGTAGAAGACTTCGTTTGGTGCAGCTTCCACTACAATCCCTTTAGCGAGCTTCAAATCAGCAGGTCGGTAAAACCAATTCACTTGTAAACTTGGATTTTCTTCTTTATGGAACGTTAACTTGCGAATTATTCCAATAAAAGGAGGTGAGTCCTGGGGTGGTTTGAAAAGTGCACAGTCACCAACACGAATCTTGCGTCCATCCTACAACAATTAGCAAAGACTATTAGTTAAATCTAACAAAATTCAGGACCACAGCAAGCAGGAACACGAGAAGAAGGAAGTCGACAAGGATATTAAATTAATCTAAAAGCAATTGAAGCAAATAAACTAATTAGCGAAAACAAGTAACGGAAACAAAGATGGTCATATATAAATAGAAATTTGAAAAAGATGCAAACCGTAACTGATTTACAAACACGTTAAAAGCAAATCGAAGTTCAAAAGGCAAACAATCCAACCATCATAACGTAGCTGCGATAGAACTCAAAAAACAATGAATCATTAAGATAAAAACCAATGTCTTAACCGCAATTGTGGAAACGTCATCAATATATAACAAAATTGGAATAAGATGACAACTATAAATGATTTACAAATATGTTAAAAATAAATTGAAACTCAAAACTGCAATCAATTCAACCATCAGATAACGGTTAAGATTGAGCTGAAGAAAATCAACTCATTAAGGAAAAAACAAGTGTTTCAAAAAACAATCTGCAACAGAGAATGTCGCATCATTAACAAAAAGCATATATAGAAATTTTGAATAAGATACCAAGCATAAATGATTTACAAATATGTTAAAAATAAATTGAATCTCAAAAGGCAATCAATTATACAGTCAGAACAACTTAATTAAAAACAGCGCCATCCGAGATTGCAGACATGTCATCGAGTCTTTTCGCATAAACACAACTGCATTGCGGTTGGAATTGACTCTAAATCAGCAGCATTTGACTAAAATTTTCCCGCAATAACAACCATGACTTAAAAGGTTGTGGTGACCATTTCGATCACACAAACACAAATGAGCCCCAAAGACAATCAAAATAAAATCACATCACAAGGACAGCAACCACCAAAACACCTCGAAAAAATATTATTAAAAATAATAAAAATAATAAAACCAACCCCCAAATTCTCTTTTTTCCCCTAAAATTAAAAATAAGTACACATTAACCAAATAAAAAAAAGTACACCTTTCATCAAAATTAAGATCGAGACTCACAAAAAAAGGGTAGAATCAAACTCAAAACCTTGAATCATCAGAAATTAACAAAAATGAAAAAATAAAAACCAAGTCAAAATCAGAAACAAAAGCTAATAATAAGCTGGTAGATATCCAAATTAATTAATTTCAATTAAATTTACCAACTTATCATGATAATCAAAAAAGGAAAGAACATAAACAAAGTACAAAAAAGCGTGGAAATTTCATTACATCAAAACTAAAAACAAAACAAAAACAAGATTTAGTGGAAAAAATTGATATATACTTTGCATATAAATTGAGACGGTGAAGAAACAGGGACTACAGTGGTCGCGTTAGAAGGTACAGGCCACATGTGCCGATTGTGTTTCCACTTCTCACCACCGAACCCATGCATAATCCTCCATCTTCCGAATCGATCCAAGCTTCGTCCCTGAAAAGAAACATCAATTCCAAAATCGAATTCTCACAAACCCTAGATTCGAAACAATTCAAAGAAGAAGAAACCCTAGATCAAGCAAGATCTCTTCTTCAAATACAACATGGTTACAAAAAGATCGAATTCGAAGTAAAAAGGGTTGAAAGAGGTAGGTGAATTTTGATTTCTAGGGCTTAGGTGGAAAAAAGGGGAAATTTGAATTAATTTTTTTTTGGGACCGAAGAGAAAGGGAAAGATTTTTTGTTTGTGATGGTTGAGGTGGTGATTGTGAAGATCGATTAACTTTTTTTATTTTTGATTGTGTATGGAAATAGAGAGAATCTGAGAGATTTTCTGCGAAGGAAGCGCGACGATGATGAGAGAGAAAGAGGAAAGAGAGAGAAGATAGATAGAAAGAAAAGAAAGAGAGGTTGGGTGAGAAGAAGAGTGAGAATCGCGAAAATGTCGAGATTTTGAGACAATAATAATATTGAGAGAAAATTTTGGGGGGTTTTTTATTTTTGTTTTTAAGGTAGTTTCTATGATTGATCACAAATAGGATTTTTATTTCTTTTAAGAATTTCATTTGATTATGAGAAGAAGAAAATATAAATTTTAAAAAATAAAAATAAATATCAAGGAGTTGAGTACTAATAATTTGGAATTTGGTCTATTGAGAAATAAAATTTGTTTATTTTAGAAATTGACTCATTTCATTTAAACGATTTTTGTTGTGTCAGTAAATTTTATAGAAATATATCACTTTTTAGATAAAATATTTCTATTTAATTTTTCAACTTTTGCTTTAAGGATATTTGTTTACGTATTTAATTTATAGGGTATAAATGATATATCTTTAAATTCTCTATCTTTTATAAATTTGTTTTTATTTCTCTCAACTAAAATTTTCTTTTTTATTTAAGTATTTTTATTAACATATTTTAATCATTAATTTTTTTCTGAAATCGTCAAAATCAGTCAACATCAAAAGTAAAAAATTAAATTCCTAATTTATATTTATAATCAGTTTAAATAAACTTTACACTATTAATCAATTACAATATCTTATTATTAAAAAGTTAAGACTTTTACAATGAGATTTATAAATTTACAAATATTTTATGTTTCCAAAACAAAACTTTGAACTCTTTATTTTAATCGTATTATTTATCATTTATTTTTTCTTATTTATTATTTATCATTATAGTTTCTTTTAAGGAATATTTTAATTTTTTTTAATTCAAAATTTTGGTTTTTTATTTTTTTAAATGTAAACTTTTTTGTATTTACATAATTCAATTTGTTGAGTAAAAAAACATGTATTTGAATATGGCCTTTAAGATATGGTGATTCAATTTCTTATGTGACAACCAGTTGATTGTGTGACATTGTGTTGGTGTAATATTATTTATGGACTTATGTTTATGTTATCAAAGCAAACGTTAATTTTAGTGGTAAATTTTTATTCGAGTAATATATAAATCTTAAAGATTAAGATGTTATTTTTCTCTCTAAAGTATTCATTTTTATATTATTTATTGTTATGTAAGGTCAATAGGACCCATTCAAACTTAAAATAAAATTTTAAACCTTAAAATTTTGGATTAATAAAAACTTAAATAAAAGTTAACTTAATTATAAATATGTAATATGATATCACAGTAATAAACATTCACTTACATCAATCCATAGAGATGCGAGTTTTATTTTCGTCATGATCTAATTTTAAATCTATATTTTTTATTATAAGTTTGAACTTAAATGTAGTAAAAATTAATTTTATTTATTTATAAACCTTGGGTTATTTTTTTAATTTAAAAAGGTTTATATACAAATATTTGCTTTAAAACTCTAAATATGTTTGTTGGCTAAAGATAGTAATTTAATTTTTTATCAAGCATGCTTAATTATTTAATTTGCTACGTGATAACAAAACAAGTAAAAGTTTGTCATTCAAACTAAAGTATAGAATGAGTAAAAAATAAGTGAACAAAAATAAGAGAACGGCCACAAAACGTGGGCCTGCCAAACGACGTCGTTTGATTATTATTTTTACGCACGTGGCTTCTTGTGTTCGTGTAGTGTCGTACGTTTACTTTCTTTTACTCACCAAACCCCGTAACACTGTTACTTAGTTACTAATAATCCTTTTGACAAAATTGTTGGTATTTTGCCCTTCTTAGAAAAAAAGTCCATTTTGATTAATTGTGTTATTTTCAAAAATAAAATTAGTTAAATATATTTATTAACAAGAAGTTAATGTTATACACGTCATCTATTTTATTAGGTCAAATTATATTACTTGATACACATTTTTTTAAGAACTAATATAAGAAAATGCAGTATAGTGTAATACCATTGAATGTATGTGTAAAAAATTTATATTATTAGTACATAAAAATTATTTTCAATAATAGTTAATGGAGTATAGTTAGATGAGTTTTTAATTAGATAAGTTGAAATATACTAAGTTTTTAATTAGATAAGATGAAATATACTAAGTTTTTTTTTTCAACGATCAATATTGTGATTCAAATTCGAATTTTCTTAAAAAAGTTGTCATGAACTGAAATTCATTAATCACTTAAATCTAATTACTTATTTCATCAAAGATCTATTATTATATTAACTAACTAATAAAATACATAGTCTTCTTTGTTTTTCTTATTTAATAGATAGTATTGAGTTGTTAAATATAATTTTTTGCGATACAGTGGGCCAAGACCAAGAAAAAAATGTTTTGAGTTGTTATTACAATTTTTTTAGTTTTCATATAAATTGTTGTTTATTAATTTTCTTTTAGTTCATTTTGTATTGTATTGTCCTATTTGTTCTTTAATTTTTTATGGAAAAAACATGTATATTAGTATAATTTTATTTATTTTTTATAGAAATTTGCAAGAGTTTTGTCCGGAGTTTAATTTTCTTTGGAAGAAATATGTATATTAGTATAATTTTGTTTCTATTTTTACAGATATTTACAAAAATTTTGTCCAAAGTTGATAATATTTTATATAATTTACAAAATAAAGAAAGGGTCAGATGAAAGAGTCAAAAAAAATAGAGAAGATGAAATGAATTTCTCGTGATTGATTTGAAATAAAAATATAATAGTAGAAGATAGAACAAAACAAGTAAAATTTATTACTTTTTACGATCTCTTTAAAATAAATAATAAAAAATAAAAAATGCTATTTTGTTATTAGTTTTCCAATTATGCCATTATTTACTCTGTGTTTCTTAGTGATATTTTTGCTTGGGTTCTCCGGTTATCTTGAGTAATAAAAAATGAGAAATGCTATTTTGTTATTATTTTTCTAATTATGCCATTATTTACTTTGTGTTTTTTATTATCTTTAATATTTTTTAATGATATTTTTTTGTTATTTATTATAATTATCTTTATGTTAGTACATATATTGTTGTTGACAAGTTTTCTTTGATTGGTAGTTTTGTTGTATTCAAATCTTTTATTTTTCTTTTGAAGGAACATATGTGCAAAACTACTTTTATAAAACTTCTTGTTAATTGTATTTATTGATTTGATGATTTATTATATTTGTTTTCATGTATTTAAATTGCTAAGTGTGTCATTTCGATTTTATTATTTTAACATTAGCGTTGAAAAATAATAATTAATTTGGATGAATATTTTATTTTACAAAGGCTAAACTGTATTTTACAATTAAATGCATTAAAAATAAATGAATAGTGTTTTAATTCTTTACTGCATGCACCCCTTGGTCCAGTTCATTCTCTTTTACTTATGGGCCCTTTCTATATTGGGCCAGACTACTTTTCATTGTCTTATAGTCTGGTTACTTGTAGCACCTCCATCTAGCTCGCTAAACCTCCTCTTCCTCGCATAAATATTTGTTATTTATGAAATGAACAGGGAAATTAGTCATTTAAATTGAGAGCATCGGTCAAATTAATCACTGAATTTTATAAATTAGCAAATGCATTCATGAAATTATAAAATAGTAATTAAAATAATTGAAATTTAAAATTTTATCGTTAGAGATTATGATATTATATAATAATTAAAAATTTTGACACCTCAAGAGTGACCTCATATCAATTTCATCATAACATGAATTAATTTTTCGATGAAAATTAAATATTTTATAAATTATTTTATCCATAATTAGTTTGTGCTCTAATTACAATTACTTACAAGTTTATCTCAACGATAATAAAATTTCATCGACAAATTTATCTCCAAAAATATGACATTGATGCAATGTGGATATGCTACATATTCAACTATAATGTCATGTCAAAATATATTACGATAAAAATTTACACATGAACAATTTTGATCGATATTTTACAATTTAAAAAATCTATTTATAAATTGACAAAATTTAAAAAGTTAATTGACTGACGTTTACAATTTCATTGATACATTTGCATATTTCATTATTCACTCATATTTATACTTATTTCTTCTTGATATTTGAACCCCTTATTTATTTATCCCCATTTTATTCGGACCTAACATTATTAACTTTAGGAAATAACATGCATCACACGGTCAAAAACATCAACATTAAACAATTTCTCAAGGTAAATGATGATTAGAAGTAACACATGTAACAACAGAATATAAAATAGTGAATAATGGTCTCTAATACTGAGAAGTCCTATTAGACTACTCGTTGACCTCCTCTAGCAAAAAACTTAAAAACAATTTGTCGTTATTTGAGCTATAAAGATGCGAACCATTATTTAATGTCACCATGACCAAAAATCAAATGTTTTGGACGATCCAATTTATATCATTATGTGGAGCTTTAGTATGATCCAAAGAGTGACTCACGTCATACGATAAGAAAAAGTATTTATTATTACTAATTTCACATTGACAAAATAGGTTAAGGATAATAGCTTGACTCAATTTTTTTCCCTTAATATCAACTCACAATACCTTAGGCGATCAATCACTAATAAAAACAACAATTTATCATAAATATATGATAATATTTATCATAAATACATGAAAGAGAGTTGTGGGATCTATTTATAATTGGTAATAATTAATATTGATATAAAAACACATTCAAAATATTGATTCACACATTTGTTATGATAGGGGTTTATTGAAGATGAAGAAATTATGTTACTTGCACTTTAAAAGTTGATCATGGTTCAAATATAACATTGGCCTCATAGACCCATGCTTCTTGTATTTATAGATGTTGGATGTGTTCATTCGAATATTGAATGCAAATACAATCGTTGGACATATTTATCAAATTATTAAACATTTATTCTTTTTTTTATTGATTAAGAGTGAGATCACTCTTAACTTTATAAGAATATTCTCAACTTTTTATGGAAAAAAATGAGTCAAAATAAATACTACTGATGTGTTACATTAAAAATTGTGTATGTGTCATAAATTTTTGTAATTTACAAATAATTATTTGTCATCTAATAAAAAATATGTAGATAATATTATGATATCTTAATCGAAATTGATTTGTACAATAAAAAATTGATTTGTTGGATTGTCATTATTTTTCGAGTGTAAATAAGCAAAATAAAATAAAATAAAAAGATAAAATAGTGATGAATGCTCTAATTTCTAAGATTCTTCTCTGCTACTTCTATAGAACAACATCCGCAAAATAAGCAATTGTGCATTTCGCTTTTGGCCAAGCAAAAAGCCTTAAAAGAAAGCAGTGAAATTAATTAAATTTTTGTATTGTGACTCCTGCAACAGCAGACCAGTATATGGTTAGGAACATATCCTCTTTAACACACAAACCAAAAACAACCATATTATAGTACAAGGAAAATCCAATTAAATGTCACCACTAATTGGTCCACCATAGCAATTTTGGCATGCCCCTACATCATGTACGGTTGATGGTGAAAACACACACACATAAGCATTAGGAACATGCACCATATAGCCACCTCTTCTAGCCCATTTCATCAAAAGGGTATGCATATGTTAATTTCAAATTTTAAAAACATGTGTCATTTTAGGTCTAATTGAATTTTCAACATCATTGCATTTTTTTAGGCTGAAACGGATTTTCCAAGGGGATAGTTGTATTGAAATTTATTTAAGGTATGTTTCGGAGTTGGATTTTGCTTATTTAAGGTATGTATGCTAGATGGATTTTGGAGAAAATTGTTTTAAAGGATTAAATATATATTTAATATTTTAAAATAATAATTAAAAGAATAACATAATAAATAAATACATAATATAATGTTGTTTTTTTAATTTTTTAAAATATTAAATATATATTATAATATAGATTTAATCATTCAAAACATTTGCCTTTAAAATTATTCAAAAATTAATTCGCAAATAGATCCTAAGGAATAGAAGTTATCATCTTCTATACATTATCATTTGATACCGAATTTCTAACAATATATTATTTTTTATTCTTCATTATAAATTTGTTTTTTAATTTTTATATTTCTTCTGAATAGCGACAAAGCTGACCATTATTTGGAGAGAGGTCAAATATAAAAAAAAATAATAGTAATAAAACATATTTAAAACTAAAATATGAAACTTAACTAATAAGCACAATAATTTACGATAATTTTTATTTATATAAGATGTAAATTAAAGAAATATAAAAGGAATACCAAATAACAATTATTATTTAAAAAAGTCAAATTTGACACTCTCTAAAGAGTCAAATTTATCAATTATTAACATTATATTAAATAAACTTATAATAACTATTTTTAATGTAGACAATTAAGTATTTTCAAGAAACTCATAATCTATTTTATTTTGAATCTTTATTTTAAAATTTTCATTCCTGGCAAAACACTACCCTTCACCTTGCTTCGGACCCATAATATAGTTTTGACCTATATTATGTCATGAGTACCATTTCGCATAGATAAAAACAAGGTATAAAGAAGTCTTTATGTCCTGGTTTAATGTTATATTGAACTTTATGTCTCGGATTTGAATTTGATATATCGCTTGTGTGAGTTAATTATGGTTGAATTTATCATTTATTTAAAAATAAAAAAAACATAAAAAAATAAAAGAAAACAAATAGTACTTTTATTAATAACCACCTTCGTTCCTAAATATAAGATACTTTTAAGATATTTTCATCACTTATTATAAGATCTTATTTTAATTTCAACTATATTAATGTTTTTTTTATAAACATATCTATCATTAATTTGCATACTTTTCTGCAATCAATAATAAATATTATAATAGAAATATGAACTAATTCTCTCTCTCGAGGGTAGGAATGAGAATAGGCCAGGTCTAGCCTATGTTCTAAAAAAGTATATTTAGTTAAAAATATCACTCTACAAGCCACATAATAAGTCGTTTATGCCGACCTATTTAAATAAATATAAATAATATTTTTGTACTATTATAATTGTAATTTTAAATTTCGATATTTTTGTTATATATATTCAACTTTTAGTAATTTACGTATATAAAGTCATATTCTTCAAAATGTGATGTTAAATATCAAAATAGAACTTAATCTTATTGATATATTAACTCGTTAATCTATTTAAAGATATGTTTGATTACTTATTCAAAAATGTTAAAATAAAATATACTTTAAAGTATGCTAACATGTCATATCAGACTTTTATCAAAGTCAGACTCATAACTAAAAAGTAAGCATATGACATGCCATATGCCAAACTTATGCTTTTAATTTTTTTACAGGTTAAGCTCAGAATTAGCAAAACTTAACTTAACCCAACCTATTTTCATCCCTACTCGAGTGTAAATTTTTATAAAAAATATAAATTCTTAACAAATTTAATATTGTTATCCACCTTATTAATTATCGTGATTTAGTCAATATAATACTATATTTAGAGATAAGGGACAAATATAGTATTCGATATTTATGATTATTATAAATGTTGAATAAGAGATATTAAATTGAGAGTAGTGTGTGCAATATTAATAAAATAGGATAATTAAAAATAGATAATAAATATATTATAGGACATATAGATTATATATTAAGGA
This sequence comes from Cicer arietinum, assembly GCF_000331145.2. Taxonomy (NCBI): domain Eukaryota; kingdom Viridiplantae; phylum Streptophyta; class Magnoliopsida; order Fabales; family Fabaceae; genus Cicer; species Cicer arietinum. The sequence continues at coordinate 1,128,118 of NC_021161.2, forward strand.
AAGTAAGTCTACTAAAAAAAACTATGTATTGTAGGTATTTAATTTGTTCATTTTTTACAAATTTATCTCAAATACTATTTAATATATAAATGTGTTCAAATCTAACTTCTCATCTTCTAAAATATGTAATAGTATTAATTAAAAATACATTTAAAAAATAATAAATATTTTTTTTTTGACAAAAATACTAAATATATATATAGTAATTAAAAACAGAGCTTATTAGGGACAAGCTTATTAAAAAAAATCAAATTAAGAACCTGACATTTAATATATTTGATTATCTCTTAATTATGTCACACCATATTATTTGAGCAGCACCATCATATAGTTAATTGATTTTGTTATGTGTGATATATATCTATGATGGGTCACCTTCCAAAACCCACTTTAGAAATGGAATAGCATACTAGACCATAGTCAAGAGATCCTCACTCCTCACATGGTTTGTCTTTTCCTTCTTTGATGTTTATGATTTTGTTGAAATAGTTATTTTGTGCATTGAGCTTTTTGATAAGAAAGGAACCGTCCAAACCCCACGGGTTTTTGATGTTGATGGAGGAAAGTGATTGATTATTTATGTTGTTGTTTTCTTTTGAGATGTTTATTAGACTATATTATAATTTTCTATATGTGGCACTATGAAAGCAACGTTTTGAGAACGTATCAAAAGTACTGTTTACTATTTGCTTCTTTAATTTGATTAAGACATATAATTGTTTTCTATTAAGCTTATAATAATTTATTTTATTTTTTATGTATAAATAATTAATGAAAAATGGGATTTATAGTCATAAATTAATTAAAAGAGTGGACGAGCATTACATGTTCTTTCGTGAGGGACAACTGAGCTTATGATGGCCACATATGCATGTGGGATACCTGTTATGATTGTGACATGTAAATCATAGTCCATTCATTTTAAATGAGAAAAAATTGCATCATTCTTTTATTTTATTTTTTAAGTTTATTCTACTTGAAATAATATATTCTAACATTAAATATAAATATATTTTTTTAGTAGAAATTCGAATCACGTTAGCATCATTCTTTTATTTTATTTTTTAAGTTTATTCTACTTGAAATAATATATATTCTAACATTAAATATAAATATATTTTTTTTAGTAGAAATTCGAATCACGTTAGTTCATTCTATTACATCTAATAGCGTTAGTAAAGTTGTAATATTCTATTTGATAAAACAAATATTATACTACAAATAGGAATTAAAACTCAAACAAAAATCCCAATTGCACACATCTTCTATTACACTCGAGACAAATCAAATAATTAGACTACCATTAACCTAATTACACATTATTTTTTTTTTCCTTTTCTTTCATCCACCGTCAAGACTAAATTTTAAATTTTCTATTACTTAATACTATAGATCAAAGTCAATATTTTTAAATAATATTATTTTCACTTCACCAGATAGACCAAATACATACAATATAGATAAATGTAAAATTGTCGTGCACCAACTTACCATTCAATACTATTTTAAAAAGTATCAAAATGTATCATTGTATCTGCATAAGATATGACACGGGAACTCTAAGCCACTAAAATATAAGTTGTCATACTCTCTAGATAACGAATACTCCAAAAACAAAGATAAGAAGAGTCTTCACTTTCGCACCCCTTGAACAATTACAAGCATTTGGAGAAATAGCACATTGCTTCACCAAATATGACTTTATAATAAACAATACTCTAATTTACAACCTCCATACAAACAATAACAGTTTCAATTAAACAATCTCATTCCAACATATGTGAGCATAAGAGTACACATTAGTGTTGAACCTCGACGAAAGTACTTTATATTGCGCCAACTCTATTGACTAGGTATACATTTCCTGCAAACTAAAATTATCCAACAGAGCAATCCACTTACCTAACAAATCCCCTCCCATTGAAACAATCCACTCATCCACCTCCACCCATCTCTGCCAACTCCGATCTCATTCCTCATTATATCATCCATTGATACATTTTTATCAACATCCAAACTAAACATTATACTTAATCTATTTCTTAGCAAACAATCTTAAGAATATTATTAATACACCAATTTAGTAAAAAAATTACTTAATCTCAAATACTATTTTTTTTTTTTATAAACTAAACCTCAAAACATACCGCTGACTTAAACATTAGTATGTATATAACAAATTATTATAAAAACTAGTTAATACTCCTATATGCCAATGAGATACTTTAAGACTAACATTATATATATGAAAATAAAAATGATTTAACTATCAATATTATTTTAATCTTATTACATTTTTTACAAACAGTATAATTAATGGTTTATTATTCAACGAATAGATTAATGAAAATAACATTGTAAATAAAGTTATTAGTATTATTGAAAATTTAATTATTGTTTTTGAATTTATTTACACAAATGTTATGAATAAGTAGTAACACATACTAATGTATAATTTTACATACTACGTACGTACGACCCCACCACGTGTACGTCGGACGATACATAGTTGTTTATAGATTTCGGTTCGAAAAATATATTGGCAGTTTATAAAAAATTATACCTCATAATAATGGTTTATTTTTATATTTCAACTAAATTTCATTTATTTAAAATTATTTTTGCAGTGTTTTTTTCTATTGGAGTGTTAGTAAAAGTTTCGTTTTATAATTTTAAAATAATATTGGTGATAGTTGAAAAATGACAAATAATATTATTTTGATTGATAATTTTTTTTGTATTCTATAATGGTTTAATTTTTTTTCTTTTTTTTCTTTCAGATAATATTATTTTATTGAAATTAATGCTCAACCAAACGAAAGATCAAAATATTTTAGGGTCAGAAAACAATATATTTGTAGTACCATTTTGGGGTTGGAGTTTTCCTAGCAAAAGCTAACATCCTTCCTCAAAGATAAATAAATTGAGAGTACATGCACAATTTTTTATAAATCAATTTAATTTTATGACTTAATTACTAATATACACATACCTATGCTAAAAATTATTTATTCCTTAACCTTTATTTATTTATTATCATATTATAGATGTAAAGTTCTATTATCATTTAACGATGATTATTTTTTATCAAAAAAAACTTATTAAATACGCAAAATAGATGTTTTGATTCCAACAAAATTTTGTTCTAAAATGTAGGAGAAGTGGATTCCATAACCACTTACTTAAAGCACAACATTTTTCTCTAAACATTTTTTTTTATTCATCACTTGCCTTTTTTTCCACCTAAGATATGTGCAAGAACATGGTTCAATGTTGATATATATATAATAAATTTTTAGATTATATTTTAAGAATTTATTTTTAGTCTCTATAAAAATAAATCATATTTTTTAGTCTGTAAAATTATTTAAGAGACTGTTTTAATCTTTGGTGGAACGAAATATCATTCAGTTTTTAATATTTGAATGATATTTTGCAAAACATGTTGAGAACATTATTAAAAGTTTAGAATTTTATAAATTGAGACAAATTAAATATGAATTTTTAAAATATTATTTATTAAAGATACATTTTTTTTGAAATATAGATTTATAAATTGAATTTTAAACTCATTTTGTGATTGAATTTTTTAATATTTTGTAAATGTGTATGCAAAAAATATTCAAAAATATACATTGATATTCTAATATCAACTGAAAATATTTACATAACAATTTTGTAGAATTTAAAAAAATTGATTTTTTTTAAATAAACCAAAATTAAAATTTCAAATTTCATAAAATTTACAAACTTATTTAACTCCAATATTTTTTAATCGAATGTGTATATCAATTGTCAGCATCATTTTTGTCTTTTTCCGAACAACTAAACTTATGGTATAATGCTCCCTTCAGTCACAATCTACTAGTAATATATATGATGCATCATCATGGCTACCATTTTCAGAATTTCAAAGTCCAATTAGATTTAATTAATCAACAATCCAAGAAGACAAAATGGAAATGAGATTCAGGCTTGACATCAAAATACACGTCTCTTTCTTTACTTTGTAATTCCTCCATCTCAAAACGATTGATTTATTTAAAAAAAAATTAATTTCAATATAATTGGTCTTCTTAATTTTTAATATAATTTTTTTAATTATATTATTTAATTAATACTATTTACATTATTTTCAATATAATAATTTTTATTATATATTTACGATATTGACAATACATTGATATTTAATAAAAATAATTTGATATAAATTATATTTTTTATTTATTTATAATATAGAAACACTTTTCTGTATGAAATAATCAAATGAGTCAATTATTTTAAGATGGAAGAAATAATATTTTTTTAGAAAAAATGCACATTCTCTAAACATACAAATTCCTTGAATCTATCTTTACATAAACAAAAATGTGAACATGACATACTTTTTTTTAATATTCTTCCAATGTTGATCCTTGGGCTACTTCAAATTTAAATGTAGCTGGCTAAATCAAGTAATGAGGATCTATCAATAGCTCAAAAGCACATGATCAAGGCTAAAAAAGAAGATTGACAATTCTTTGTGTAGACTTAGAAAAAAAGTTTCCTTAAGCATTAAGAGTCAAATCATTTATATAAGATTAAGACAAAGACAACAAAATTAAATTGTGGAACTAAAGTCCATAATATTACATCTTTTAGATGTAAGTGTAGGAGACATCTAAAGACAATTAAGTGAATTATTCTCCGATTTCTATTAATTTCCAATCTAAGCATTAATTCTATTTCATTGAATACCAACTAATTTGATCATGAATTTATGTGAAAGTATTTTGAAATGAGATTAGTTTAATTAAGTTTTGATAATCTATTTTCACCGATTCACAAAATTGATATTTTATTTTAAAATTTGACAGTTTTAATCATTTTATCAAATTTTTTGACTAGAAAAAAAAAATAAATATTTGACATATTTTAAATGAACACATGACGTAGAATCATCTAGATGTATTAATTATTTATATGTGATTAATTAAATTACAAATATGAATAATTTCAGAAGTTGAAATTAAAATTCTTAGAGATTTTGTGTTGTTGCAATTTCATGAATATTAATTAATAATTAAACATCATCATATTACATGCTACATCATTAAAAATGTATCTAGTCACTATTTTTTAATTAAAAATTAAAATCTACAGAAAAGATCAAAACTGTTTGATTTTGAAATAGGAGGATCAATTAATAAATCAATAAAATAGATTATATATATATATATATATATATATTTCAAAACCTTCAATTTTAAAGGCTAAATCAGTAATTCAATTTTTAAAAAAATTGGAGTTGGAGGAGTGCGTGTATGAATTAACAACGAATAGAGAAAAGTGAGGAGATGGAAATTGAAAATGAAAGAAATTGACTAGTTATAGCAAATGGCAAAATGATGATGATGATAATTAATTATAGTTGATACGGAAGTGCTTTTGATGCCTTTAATATTTACTATATGAATATATTGATTCATGTCTCTATCAATAACATGACTTTGGTTATTAGGGATATTGTTCCTCAAGTCAGTTCTTGCTCCCCTCAAGGCATGGTGGTTGATGGACCTCACTTGTGGGCCAACTCCACATAGAGTTCAATTCACACTTGCCTCTTTTTATACAAGCCCATTGGGTCACATGCTTTTCTTTTTCTTTTTCATTTTTTATATACATAATCTTTTTACACATACATATAACAAGACATCAATGTTTTTAAAGTATTTACATGAGATCCAATCGACAAGATTTCCATATCATGATTCAGTTGGTTTAATTGGTTTAATCATGGTTAAACAAGATGATTAGTAAATAAAAAATAAATAAATAAGTATTTTTGTTGTTGAAAAAAATAAATAAATGAACATTAGGTTTAATTTGATTCAACTTGATTCATTTAAACTTTGATCGACTTAAAATTAACTGATATCCCGTTTTAAAATAAAACATTGTACTATATAGATATTGATAGAGAGATTTTGAAAAATAAATCATGACATGATTTGATTACATGCAATGTGTAAAAATATTATGCATTATCGATGTATAATAATTAATTTTCAAATATTTTAAAAATTAAATTAGAAATAAAACTAATATTGCATTGTATAAAAAAAAAAGATAGAATTAGCAAAACCTTTAATTTATAGTTCAACTATTTTTAATTGTTCAAATTAAAATAAAATTATGATCAAACCATTCAAATAAAAACAAAAAGATAATATTAATTTATAGATCATGTGATATGATTAAATCTATCGTATGATTTTTAAAATATTATTTTTTTCTTCTCATTCCTTAGACTTTTTTAAGGCACATAAATAACAAACATAGCACAATTAGACTTTTTTCCTCTTAATAAATAAATAAATAAACATAGCACAATCATTTCTTGTTTGTTTGATGAAACCATACCACAATCATGATAATAATGCTTTTGTCACTTTTTAGAATGTGTCCCCATATGCTATTGTGTTTTAATTTAACAAATTCTATATTGTATGATTGATTGTGGGACCCAAAAAATGAGTAAAAGTAAAGTGGCTGACTCAAAACCATGAAAACATGATTGATGATAAATGATAATAATTCTCACTTTTGCCAGAGAAACATCATCATAGTGCTGACAACATAAACAAATGCATGTGTGTCACTTACCACTTTTTATGAGTACAGAAGCAAGTAACAAACTTTCCTATCTTTGGGTTAACAACTCAACACCTTTCAAATGATGCTCCACATTTCAAGTCAGTATCACATTCATTTTTTTCCCTTCCCATTATTTTGAAAAGTTGTTCCTAGTCTTATAATTTGTTTGGTCATATGAATAAATATCTTGGTTTTTGATAGTGAACATGTGTGTGTAGATCAGAACTTCTATGGTAAGGAAAAGAATATTGTTTTCACTTTGATCATGGATAAGAGGCAACAATCTAGAGAGACACACGATCATGCACTCAGGTGATCTCAATCGTTCGGGTATAATAATTTTTAGATTTAATATGTGTACATTGAAATTGTGTTTATTTAACTCTTTATATCTCAAACTATAGTTTTAGGATATGTTTGTGTTGGCATTGATTCTTGTTATATAAGTGATAATGTTATGAGATTTCATTTGACATGTTTGGTTTTGATGCATATTAACTATTTTAGTAGTATAATTCATAGAGAGATTGAATTTGGTTATTATATGAAAATTTTAATTTGATGAATATATAATATCAAGAGGATTATTTGGTCGTCAATATAACTTCTTGTTGGTTGTGGTATTTGTTCCTCTTCCTTTTTTCATATTGGTGTTAAGATTTGGTATATTTTTCTACTTTCTTTGAATATTTACAATTGTACTTGGCACATTAATATGACTTTATATTATGCTTCTTTCTATTTGGAAAATTTTAATATGGTTGTAAGATTTTTGAATTTGGATGACTTTTTCTAGAACACACGTCTGTTCAAAATTTCAAACATAATTTTGATCTATTTTGGGGAATATAGAACTAGTAATAATTGAACATTTCCCAAAAGTACTAATTCAATTTGTACAAAAAGTCAACAATCTGACAAAGTTTCATTCAATGTACACTACTTTATTCTTCATACATTTCAAAAACTTTCATTTGGAACCATCAATTTCACATTTTGAGAGAACATAGCAATCAACTTAGACTTATTAGCCAATCAGTATTCTGTGCTGCTCTATTGGATATTTTGAATTTTCTGATTTTGCTTTTGGCTTTTTATGTATCAATCACTGTTTGAATTTCATGTTTCAACACTGTGTTTGTTTCTTGAGCTTTGAATGATCATAAAACATAGAGATAGACATTAACATATAGTTAAAATTAATAATTTGAAATGATTTTGAAAATAACTGCATGTGTCGTTGTCAAACACAGACACTTGTTAGACATCAGATACAACTTTCATATGAAATGTCAATGTCGATGCTATGTAACATTATAGAATCCAAATTTGTTTTGTAATATTTTGTATTGATGAGTTTCCTTAGCCATACACAGATCCTTAAAGATCTCCTTTTGTAACTCAAATGGAAAATTTTCCAATTTAACAAATTATATATCATGATAGGAATAGTTGATGTTGTATTCTGAGACTCAAAAAAAAGGGGACAACTATGATACTTAGTGAACAATCAACAAAGAGAAAGGTCATTCCTTAATCATTTGGTTCGATGATCCATCACTAGTCAATGTGTATCAGTAAATATATGTGACAGATGTTAACTCGTTACGTAGATCTTAATTATCATAAGAAATTAATTAGTCTCTACAATTATATGCATAAATACTATTACAATTCTTGATTTAAATTATTGATAAAAGAGAAATAGATAAAAATAAATTGAATAATATAGATAATAGATAGAGTTGTTTACATTAAATAATATATAGACTTATGTAGTCAATTATATAAATATATAATTAGTGTTAAATAACTAACTAGATATAGCCAACAAATTAATTTATCTAAGTAACCAATATTGGATCAAAATTTCTGCTATCTTCTTAATAATGTGTATTGTGAATGCCAAATTGGATCTAGCTAGTACTTGAATAGGGCATTTGTTTAAATTAGTTTTATTGATTTCATAATCAATAATCTATACTAAGCTGAAAATGTGATTGGCCTAGGAAAATCATAATCTACACTAGGGAAAGGTGGAAGGTAACTTTTTTTTACCATGCCACTATTTACCACGGTTTTCAAGTTTAGTAGTTCTATTCACATTACTGATTATGAAGACTGGAAAACAGTTGTGACTTTTTCATGAAAGGTCATTGCAAAACTGAAGCTTGATATGAAGAGAACTAGACATATCAAGGGATGGATAGCTAGCACATTTTCAAACTATAAATATGCACATACCATGCCATCCTTCTCCATATTTTTTAATTTGTACTATATTATTGGTGTTGATATTATGCCAAATTCTATAGCCATTTGTGAGAGCCAAAATCAAGTGAAATAATAAGTCAATTCAAAACAAATTTGTGAAGTTTTTTATTTTACGAAGTATTGGGATAAAGAATCGTAGTAATCTAAAGTTTGATTAAAAGATAAGTTAAATTTGATCAATTATTATTTTAGTAAAGGATCATACTTGAATACTCCCAACCAATTCGATATTCTCTTTATGGGTAAACCAAAGTTGTATCATGTATACAACTGCAAAAATTAATTTCTTGAAGCAACTATTGAGATCTTAAATAAATTATTGAATTAACATTTAATTAAATAATATTTGAGACTAATAGAACATATGTGGTAACCAACATGGGGTTGAGAGTGTTGGCAACATGGACTCTCCCATAGAAAAAGGATATGATTTTGATTTGTGGAGTTGTCCGTTTGAGAGATAACCTAACCTTGTGTAAAAAATATCAAATTAAGATAGTTTAAGATATGTGGTAATTGTTAGCAACTACTTTTTTAAATTTATGGAAATCTTGAGAGTTCAAGTTTTCCGGAACAAGATGTGTATTGGAAAATTTAAAAAAAGTTTTCCGTAATATAACTTATGTATCGAAAAATTTAAAATTTTCCGGTACAAAATACTTTTTTTTTGAAAAAAATATAATTTTTAAACTACCTACCGGAAAACTTGGGGATTTCAAGTTTTCCGGAACAAGTTGTCGAAAAACATGAAAAAGTTTTTCAGTATAGAACATTTTTTTTGAAAAAAATTTATTTTTAAGTTTCTGGAAAACTTGGAGGTTTCAAGTTTTCCGGAACAAAATGTGTATCGAAAAACTTAAAAAAAGTTTTCCGAAAAAAAAGAAAATTTTGACATTCATTTATGTATCGGAAAACTAATAGTATTGTGAGTGAAAATGAATTTTTTTAATATTTATACGGAGTAAAAACGTCATTTCATAACATTTATGGGAGTAGGAGTATAATTTGAAGGGTACAAAGTATAATTTTCGGAAATGTTCCAAACTATAGCAACACTAACCCATAAACATAACCCAAGTCAACACAGCCCACCTACGGTTTGGGCCACAGCAGAACAGTTTTGTGAAAATTGAATTTCATACCTCCACATTTTGATCATTACCCTCATAATTCTTAAGAAATTTAACTTTATCCCTATTATTTTTATCTCTTTTTATTGAAAATGTTTGGATCCATTGTTTATCCAACACAAATACAAAATTTCTAGTATGGAATTTTGTTTTCCAAAAATTCGGTTTAGAAGTTAACATACCGGAAAATTTAATTTTGAAATATTTGTATTAGGGATGAAACTAAAACATATAAGACCAGGTTTTGAAAGGCTTGAACCTGTCTAAGATTAATTTGTTCGGCATGAGTCTGACCTACTGCTTATTATAGGTTTTTTTTTGTGACATTTTTGAAAAGTCTGTTTTGACCTGAAAATCTATTTCACATTAAAGTATTAAAATATTATATTTTATATTTTTCTAAATAGGCGAAACTAGACCTTTATACATAGCCAAATCTAATAAAATTATAAGTAACAAGTATAAAACAACCTTCCAAAAAAAAAATAAAGAAACAAAATAAATCCATAATTAGCAAATTTAAAATAACAAATACTAATATTAATAAATAATAATAAAAATAACAATGTTAATAACTAATAATAAAACATATATATAGACCGATTGATCAAGTCTAATACACTTTTATAAGCCTGAACCTGATTTGATAAATGCAAGTCTAATAACAAGATTCTATGCAATGCAACCAATTTCTTCACATGAAACAACTCCTTTGATAAAAGCAACTTGAATAACTTAATCATTTCACGTTCACAAAATGAGTCGATAATTACATGCTAACAAGGATGGACCTAAAGAGATTACAAGCATCTGAAGTAAAATGCTTAAATAGCAATGGCAACATGAGCAGTACTTCACAGTTATGTGCTCTTCCGAAGAGCTAAAGCCAAAAGGTAGCTGAGAGCCGAATCGACAGATGATAATGCAATAAGAAGCAGTGCAACAATAATAAGAGTCAGTGTTGCAGTCCTCAGCTGCCAATGATTGATAAAGATATATAAGTAGCCATTCAACACATTGTTATTATAAATTAATTAAAACGATATTAAAGTAATGGGAACCAACCATTATGATTTGTAACTAAAAATAATAGTAAAGTAATGAGACATACTGTATTACTAAAGCTTGGCCACTCTATGTACTTCAGCTGGCTAGGTTGCTCAATCAAAAATACAGATAAAGATTTTAAACCCCTGCAGATAAAATAAAAACAGATTGTAATTTGTAAATATGATTGTATTTTTCAGTAATTAAAATAAACTCAAAAGAGTGATTTGTATTTTTTCATCATATATTCAATAAACAACAAGAACAGGTGACAGGTGATTAACTACACTGCTGCACTTAGATGACAAAATGAAGTTTCACAAATACCATAAGGATTCTTTGATGAATGTTAGCAAAAAAGGCTCATCAGGCGAATCATCATAGCTTATATGGTAATGGTCATTTCTTGAAGAAGTGGTCGCAATATGGTTTGAATATTTTTGTTTTATCTTCGCTCTACAAATCTGCCAATACAAAGCATGTAATCTGAAATGATAAATAACCACTAGAAACACATTGAAAGACTATAAAGTGAAGGATAGAAAAAAAATACAGAAATGAGGAAATAATTACTATTTGTGGTGTAAGAGAAACATGTCTGTGATAACAACCAACTCTCACTGGAAACTTTGATGGCAGAAAAGGAGTACCTTGATGAAGGAAACCTACAACATATCAAGAAAAATGAAGTTAAACAGGAAGCAAATTAGCATTCATGTGTAGAACAAACCAATATATAGTTAGAATAAAAACCTGAATAGTTTGTTGGTAACAGAGAAAGAATCATCATTTAAGATTCAAATCTTTGCTAATCGATCATAACCAATTCAAACCTGCACAACCTGACTTGGTTATAAAAGCTTTATGATACATCAATTTGTTTCAAAGTGAAAAAGAAAATGTCTTTGATGCGATTGGATGCCAACTATAAATCAATAAACACACAGTAGGCATATATAACCATATAAAAAACATATGAAAAATAAACAAGTCTTTAATGCAATGTTTTAAATATTGAACCAGACACCTGACTGGCAAGACCTCTGGGTCATGGTTCAACTGTGTATGAACCAAGACTAAACCGCTGTTGAACCACTCAAATAATCAAACCATATACAGTGCCGGTCCACGGCACGACCTTATGAACTATCCGATTCGATTCAATTTTTAAAACATTTCTTTGATGTGTTTAACATTGTCAAACAAAAGAGGTTTGTTCAAATTCTGCTATACTACAATGCTATAGCACTACTATAACCTCTATTTAACAACACTTTGTACTAGCGCATATTACAGAACAATAGCAGTTTGTTAAAATTTTGCCGCGCTATATCACTATGACTGCAATTCGACAACACCGGTTCTATGAATAGCTCGTGTGATTGATTCTCATCGGTCCGGTCCTAAGATATTCATTACAATCATTTACAAGTCACGATTTCAAGGCTACAGTGCAAAAACCACATGAAAATCAATCTAAAATAAGAGAAAAAAATCAAGTCACAATTTTTGAAAAAAAATCCATTGTCCTCCTCCTTCAGAAAATAGACACGATGTTGTGAATCGTGGCGCTTTATTTAGCGCCCAAGTGTGGATTGCAATGTGGAGTGGAAGCTATCGCTGCTGCAAAAGGCGATCGAATCGAGACGGGAAGGAAAATACGAAGAAAAGGAAATAAGGAAGAAATGTTCTCACCGTTTTAATTCGGGTGTCGGCAAACTCCGGTTGCGGTTTCCGGCGAGGTTTAGCGTTTCTCGGTGACTCCAAATTGTTTTTGATAGAAGGGCAAAGTGGCTGCGGCTGCATTTTGTTATCCGCTAGCAACATAATCAGTAAAAAGTCAAAATATCGACATAAATGAATTTTTTTAAATTACTTTATTTAACTATAAATCAGATTAAATGTAAATTTGATCTTCTATTTTATTGTACGAATAGATAAATTTGTCTTTCAATATATAATAATGAGTCAAATTAATATTTGAATTTTATAAATTAGTGTATATATCTTTAAAATTATAAAATAGTAATAATTTATACACTATTATATTTATTTATAAATTTATTTATTAGATAACAAAATTTCATTAACAAATTTATTTTTAAGAAGATGATATTGACGTGGGATGGATAAACTACATACTCAATTGCAGCGTCACATCAAAATATACAACTACAAAAATTTGATATTTTACTATTTCAATGATATATTTAACAATTCACATTATTTATGAACTAATTTAATCGACATTTATAATTTCATGGACTAATTTGCATATTCACTCATATTTTATCCAAATTTAACTTTTAATCCCTAATTCAAAATTCGAGTTTTTGGTAACCCCTATTTCTTTGTGCTTTGTTTAGAATGATTGAGGCATATGATAAATAGAGAAGTTGAACTTATAGGAACTGATCCACATATCTCACATATCTTATTTGCATATGACCTCTTACTTTTATGTGAAGCTTCAAATGACTATATAAAGGTTAATATGAGTTGTCTTAATGGTTTTTGTGCTTCTTCTAGTCAACACAATCTAAGTTGCTAAGACTCATATGCCATGTTGGTGTATAAGAATGTTCATATATTGTGGGTCTACAACATTGTGACTGATCTCTGAAATAATTTCAGGTATGTCTTACTCCCAAATTTATTTACATTGAACATCTCTAATTGGATTTCAGAGAACACCTCCAATACAAATTTAGTGGATTATTTATGATCTTAGTATGTTTGTTTCGGTTTTTTTGTTGACATGTAATTGACATAAGAGGAACTAGGTGATCTTCATGATGGAAGATTCCAAAACCAGAAGGTGATCCATCATGCAAAGAAGAAGATTGGCCAAAATTTGTAATAAACAATGTGTTCTAGCCGTGTAGCGCTAAACAAAATGACCGTTGTTCGATTCGTAGTTGCTAGAGGCTAAAGATCTCAACATAATATATTTAATATATCAAGACAAAATAATTTGCATTACACAATGATCATGCCCAAAATAGCATTCTAAACTTTCCTCCTTCCTATTATATGAATTTTCCTAATTGTAGTGAATTTTCCTATTATGCACGCCTTCAAAATCATAATTTAATGATGCTACTCCATTTTTATTTGAAAAAATGTAGATAGGGATTCTTATATAGGTTTATTAACGTTTAAAAAGAGATTTATGTTTGTTTCTATTCAATGACACTAATGAGATCAAACTTGCAACCTTTTAAATTCACTCCCTTTTTATTTATTATTTGCACACAATTCAATTGAGGGACCATTGTTTGAATTTTGTTTTAGAAAAATTAAAAATGAAATATGATATATTTATAAGGACCAAAACTTATTAGCCATTTCTTTATGTATATTCTTTTATTTTTTTTTTTCGGGTGAATAAGTTTTTCGTCCTTATAAAATTTAGAAACTTTGTTTTTAGTCTTTGTAATACAAATTATATATTGTAGTCTTTACAAAATTATTATGCAAATAGTTTTAATTCATGTAGAAACATCAACATACATTTTTAAATGGTTGTTTTACATGTATATTTACAACACTACAAAAAATTCCTCTACAAAAAATGAACTTAAAAGTTGATTTATATGTTCATATTTTAAAGATTTTTATTTTGAATATATGTAATTTAAAAAATTAAATTTAATTAATCACAAGTTAAAAAGTTCTAAATTTGTGCGGATGAATTTTTAATAATATTCTAAACATGTTTATAAAAATTTATCCAAAAATTTAAAAGTTCTAGGATGTTTTATTTCAGCACGGACTCAAACAACTTGTAGAATATATTGATAGGGACTATAACATGTTTTTTATTTTTTATTTTTATAGAAATCAAAAACAAAATTTTAAAATTTTAAACAGACTAAAAGTTTATTTAACCAATTTTCATGAATGTAAATTAACAACGTTCAAATCCAATAACTCAATGTAACCCAATTTTTTTCATTGTAAAAATCTACTATCTATTTTAAGATTTCTAATTATAACTTATTCTAAATTATGTTAGAGGAACCAAATTAAAGTGACAATTGCATATTCTATTTTCTGATTGGATATTCCAAATTATGTATTTGATTCAACCAAAAAATTGAATTTTGTATAATTTTATTTTTTAGCAAATTCAATTCAATCACCTAAACCAAACGAACTTGTATATAATCGGTTTAGCTTAGTTTGGGACACACTCATATAAAACATGCAAAAGTGAACCAATCAATCCGTACAAATTTTATTTGTTTGGTTTTATTTTATTTTTGTTGAAAATTCAACCAATCCGACCTATTACACCGTAAATTCAACCTCTTTGTAGTTTGTTTAAAATACCAGTTGAAGATATCTCAGTACATGTATCAAATAATAGATGTAGATTTTTGAGGTAACATTTTTCATATACTTTAAAATTTAATATGAAAAAAATTATTAAAACTAAATATTAAATTTGATTTCAATTTTTTTGTTTTAAAAAATTGATCTCATAAAATAATTATAAAATGTATTAACTCATAAGTTTTTTCTGTGCTTTGGCACGAGTGTACGATCTAATTACAATTAAAATTGATGTGGTATGCTAAAATATAAAAATCAAACATCAGTTATCAGTTATACGTGGATTCATTGATGCATTATTAGTGTTCCTGTTAATTCTCTTTGCAATTAGATTGCGTGCGATGAAATTTTTGTTAAATAATTTCTTTAATTTTTTTTATAAAAATAAAATGATATTTATTCATTTAAATTGATAAAGTACGTTGATATAAACATAAATTTAACATCATTAAAAACGAAAATGATACATCTATAAATATATTTATAATATTTAAATTAATAACATAAAACGACACAATATATGTAAATAATATGCCAAAATAAAAAATAATTGAAATATCCATGCATCTAGATTTATAATTTTAGGACTTAGTTATGGTTGAATCAGTAACAGATCAAAATTGATATGTTAATCTGAACTAAATAGATACTGCAATAAGACGAGAAATAAAACGAACACTATACCAAAATGAGAAATCAAACAATCACTTATCTGAAACAATGAAATTACGAAAATAATACGAAAGAAAAATATGATCCGTATAAAAATAACTTATTTAGATTAAAATAAAAAGAAAAAAATACATAGGTGATTTTAAATAAAAAATGACAAAAAATTAATACTTTCTTATAAAAGAAAAAGAAGAAAAAACTTTGAAAAAAAATGGTCTTTACCACAAAAGTAATTATTAGACACAATGTATTTTAACCCACTTAACTAACAATATTATTATATGGTATTTTCCCTTTAATATTAGTTTGTTCTCTTACGTGCATAGGGTACGTAATGTAGCATGTTACCTTCTTCTACATAACCTATGGAATGCTAAACAAGTGATCATATGGACTATTTTGAAGTAGAAGACATTAAATTATATTTAAAGAGTTTATTAACTAGTTTATTTTGTTAAAAAAAAAACTCTAATTCAATACTAAAGCAATCTTATTAAATATTTAATTAAGACATTTGAATTAAATTAATCAAATATTTTAAATTTGAATTCAACTTTAAGAAAACAACATAATTAAAACACTTGAGAAGAGTTTTGCCGTTCGTTATAATTCTTTTCAACTTAAAAAATTAATCTCAACAGATGCGTATAAACAATACCTAATTTAAAAAAAAAACAATATACACATATTATTTTTAATTGATTAATGTACAATACGAATTTTCAAAAATAAAAAATATACTAACTTTTTTTACAAGAACTAAACTGAATTATGTTTATGATGATATAGAATTCCATAACACATGAACTAAACTAGAGTCAACACATAAGATAGCACATGGATATTGGGGATGGCCTACTCGAATCACACGTGATCATTTGGGGGGAAGAGATCAGGTTAGATTCACTAGATCCTTCATAATTAGAAACTATGTGATTTTATTCGATTATTAACCTCAATCAATTCAAGGGATTCTATGTGGGTATGAAATAAAAATATTTTATCATAATTACAAGAAAAATTGAAGTGTCAAATGTATTATGAAAATATTATAAGATATATATTTTTTATTATAACAAAAATTTAGACAAGAAGATGATACCTTATACTAATTAAATCATTTATTATTATTTTTTTATAAAAATTAAACTCATTAAATACTGTACTACTATTAATATATATATATATATATATATATTAGTTTAGTAAAAGAGATTAGTTAAATATTTATTAGATTAAATAAGTAAATGAGATTAAGTAGTTAATGAATTTAAATTAAAGACAAATTTTTAAGATAATTCAAATTCGATTTCTAAATGAAACAATTATTGATTAGACTTTATTTACCGCTTTATTTAATTCTAAACTATTAGAATCTTATTTATCTGAAAATTAAATGATAAAAAAGATATTTATTAGATTGGTAAAAAGAAAATATTTATTAGGTTGATGTAGACAACCATAACCAGGGTAGCTCATCACATGGGGGATAGGGATTCTAAAATCACATGACTCTTGCCTCAAAGACAAATCCTTTATTGAGATACACATTAAGTGCCCATACTCTCATTTTCATTTGCAATCCAATTCTTGTGGGGTTTACTCGCTGGATGAAGATGTGGTTGCAATAGGTAGGATACAAATCCACCGAACCAAATAACATTTGCAACCCCTAGTTGTTTTTATTTTTATGTTAGAGAAAATTTAGATTAATAATAAATTGCAAGTAGTGCCTAGAGAGTAGTACTTTCCAAATAAATATTTTGTTCTTGTTTGTCTCCTAGATCAAATTGGCTTGAGTCATGATGTATAAATCCTAAGACTTAAAAAAGACTAAACTATTCTTATCCTTAATATTGTATAAAAACCAAATAACATATAAGTCTAACAAACTATTATCTAACAACAATAATATCACCATAATTTATCCCAGATAATTATTTTTTGAGGATAGAAATTGAATTGAAGTTAGTGAAATTCAAATTGAGGTGATGAAATGTGTTAGGGTTCACATGATCAAGAATGGGTACGGTGTAAATATTGTTGGACATGAGAAAGTTATATAAGTAAAAGGATATTTAAGTAATTTTATTATTGAGGATAAGTACTCACACATTTGCCTATAAAAAGTGTCTCATGCCATGAATTAGTGGGTTAATGAAATACTCATTTATTGTTGAAATTCATGTTTGAGTGGTTAGTTTGACATGAATTATGAATGAACTGAATTGAAAACGTATAAGTAAGGTGACTTATATTCTGAAAATCTTAAGGTTTTTAGTAGATATGTGGTGTCTCAATTTTTAGCCTGGATCATTAGCTCATTGCTTTTCTCGCTACTCCCTGAGTCTTCCTAATAAGTGGTATTAAAGCTTTGGTTTTGCTTGATGTGGGAGCAAGAGCGAATCCTGATGTATTGTTCTTATATCGAAAATATTCTCAACAATGTAGTTAAGGAACGTGTTTTGCTGGATGATAATAGTCATACAAGTATAGTGATGTGGATGACTCAAACTAAATGGGAAATCAAGAATTCAAGTGTGAGAGATTAATCCTACATTAATTAAGAATGGACTAAAATGAATGATATATATGATAAACAACTTATATATTCAATGTTTTAAGATTTTGGGCGGATATGTGTTATTCATGTCTCTTAGGGCCCTAAACATTAGTCCATTGTGCTGGAGAATTTGGCTCATTGTTTTCCCGTACACCTAGACTTTGCAACAAGTGGTATGAGATCCCTTGTTTATCTTATAAGAATGAGGGAGTGAGATACTAGTGTTTGGGTTATTGTCTCAAAAGTCTTCCTAATGGTGTTGTTAGGAGGAGTGTTTCATTCGTAATAACAATAATACAAATATAGAATGTGGAAAACTCATACTTGAGAGAGAAATTGTTAGATTCAAGTGCGAGTGATTAAGTCTCTCATCAACTTTGAATGAGCTAAATGTTGGATATATAAGAGAGCTAACTCATATACCTAATGCCTTGAGGTTTTGAGCGGATATATGGTGTCAAAGTTTCTTATGGTGGTGAAGTAATTGGTTTATTGTTGCTCCCATACCCTCGAACTCCCTAACACTTATAGTCCAATTCCTCCATAAATTAAAACCTTAAAATATCTAATCATCTCTAAAAATGTTTGATGAACAACAATTTGTTTATCAATTTTCAACCACTATTCGCCTTTCTTAACAACGACCATTGGTGATGCTAACCAATATATGAGTTCCTCGTGTGAGTCATCTTCCTATTCGATCTACAATTATACACCCCACAACAACAAAATGAGGAAAAATACTAAATAACTTGATGATTTATTAATTAAAAGGGGTCAACACTTCTAGAAATTTAAGGTTTTACATTTTTTTGGATGCCATATTCTCTTGCCAGTCATTTCTTTATTTGAATTTTTTTATTAAAATTTTAATAAAAATTTACACTAACATTGTGAGTTGGATGCCATATTAATTAATTGTTCACTCAATGTCAATTTAAAGGAATATTGAAGGGGGCTACCATAGTACGAAAAAAAATTAAGAGATCAAAATAATTGACTGTTACAATATTTTGAGTGTCAATAATTAATTTAAGTCTATTAATTATTAATATGTATCATATGACTAACCGATTAACTAAACACCAACGTAAAAATTGGAACACTTCTTATACTCTTTAATTAGAAAAATGTTTACAAGAAAAAAAAAAAAAACGAAATAAAAAGATAGGTTCAATAAACCGATATTAAATCTCAATGAAGTGTTTAAAAAAATATCTCAATATTTAATTATTTAGTTTGTACTTTTGATAGTTATAATTGACTTATGGAGTTATGGTATATACTCCAATTGATTATAGTTTGGAAGTCTCTTTTTGTTACATTATTTCATGGTGATAGTTGATTTCTGTTTATTCTACTTCCTTCTCCCCTTCTGCTTGTCAATGTCATCACACACGTCGTATACATGTAGAAATTTGTTCAATGAATAAATCCAAGTTCCATTTTCTACACACTTGTAAGACAATGTTTCACAACATTGACCAAAATGAATATACTATTACTAGAAGACAAAAAACGAACTACTCCAATCCCAAATTATGTTTTAATTAATATAATTGTAATGCTTAATTTTTTAACATGAATAATACAAAAATGTACACAGTATACGTGAAATTGAAATTTTTAATTCATAATATCTAAATATTTACAAATTTAAAACAACTTTTAAGTGGGCCTTAATTAAACTGTGACTCTAATTTAGACTCAAGACGTAATCGATCCAACTCCAACTCATGACATTGAAGGACTGATGAGCAAATCCAGATCCTCAGACTTTCAATGTTTACCTGATACCTAGAAAATATCACCATCAACATAGTAAACATAAAACTCAGTAACATAGATTTAATAAAAACAATTATTGATGTTTCTCAGCCATGTATGTGTGTTAAGCATGGAAAATCATCTCAACAAACTATACTTCAATTTAATATAATGCGATTTCGTCGTAAGCTATATTCAAATACCTCTTCTACCTCTAACCTCAAATATTTCAAACACTTTAAGCCACTAGATATGAGTAATCTAATGACTTAAACTCAACATAACAAGTAAGTCATACAGACTACATTGGTTTCACCCAATGTCCTCTACTTGGATA
The DNA here is from genome assembly GCF_000331145.2 of Cicer arietinum. NCBI lineage: Eukaryota > Viridiplantae > Streptophyta > Magnoliopsida > Fabales > Fabaceae > Cicer > Cicer arietinum. Next base: position 1,148,882 of record NC_021161.2, read on the forward strand.
ACCTTTTTTGGGTAAGATTGGACATTATTAAGCCCGTAAGTGGTATCCTACTTACCCTCGCTCCTGTCGTATACAGATGGAGAGTTCATCTAGCTAGAATGAACCATATATATATATATATATATATATATATATATATCTAATCATAACATATGAGTAATCTCCATTCACACCATGAAACATGCGCTTAACATATCAAACTTTCGGAAAAGAGTGTTATATTTAAAACTTTAAATGCAATTGGTTCCACTCAAAAACGAGTTTCCTAACTTAAGATATAGATATTTCAAGACGACTGATGCAAAGAAATTCATAATACAAAACAGTCTACTTCATAAAATCACGAAAATTTGTAAATTTAATATAAACTTATAAAAGTTTACAATAACAACGTAATAGGAATAAGCTTTCCACTCCAATTGATTTCACTCAAAACCGATTCCCATTGCTTATGTTATACGCATCTTAACTTAGTTACATCGTAATATTTTTCTACAGAAACACTATAACTTTGGTAATTTAATTTAAATATCAAACGATGTCCGATTTGAATAAATGATAACATTTTGGAAAGCATACAATGTCTAGTTTAAAAATATAAATTTTATTATATGTAATAGGCATTCAATTAGTACAATTTAATAAAATAAGATATACATATACAAAAATAGAACAACAAATTATTTTCCAACTTGTAACTCAATTTTCTCTATCTATTTTCAATGAAAATTAGTAAAACCAGTGCCTATTTCGTAGGTATTAATTCTCTTTTTTAATGGGATAGAAATCAGCTCAAAACACTATCTATGGATAAAGTTATGAGCAAAATACCAATAGTATACCTATACTGGTTCAAAGACAACATTATATTATTTTCACTTCAAACTTTATATTTTCAAATTCATATGATTGACTAAGTAAAATACATTCAAAATTCAGCATAAAATCAAATAATTATTAATACTAAACAATCATCATCTCGTCACAAACCCAACCACAACACTCAACAACAATAATAAAACAATTTAACAAAACAATAACTCTTTAAGAAGATTATCCCAATACCTTAATATACAAATCATGAACAAATATTAGAAACATGCAACCAATATCTATAAGCACACCTAAGAGAGATTTTCTATATTATCTTAAGAAGAGATTTGATACCTCCAAAGTTTGATTCTAATTTTCTACAAGTGAAACCTTAACTCCTCTTCACATTTCCATCTTCCTTCTCAACATGCAAGAACTCTAAACTTCTTCTCCTATATTGAAACCCTAACTTTCCTTTTCTTCTTTCTCATAATTTCTCATTTCACTCTACCTCTTGGTCCTCTTTTACTCTAATATAGGTGTGAGGGTTGTTTCTATGATGAGATGATGAAATGAGAGAGGCTTGAGAAGGACATACAATGGAGTTAATGTGTTCTCTCAATTTTTTTTCTTCTCTCTTCTTCTTTCCTCTTTTCCCTTCTTTCATTTTTTCTCTTTTTTTTTTCTTCTTCTTCATTTTCCCTCTTCTATTACATTTTGCCCTCCCTCCCTCTTTCTTTCTTTCTTTCTTTCTTTCTTTCTTTCTTTCTTCCATTCATTCATTCATTTTTTTTTTGTCTAACAATTGAGTTTTAAGTAAGGGGAAGTGTGATGAGAATTGTCAATTACGCACCTCCATATCCTTACTAATGACAAATTTTGTTTGACTACAAAATAGACTACTAGAAGTTGAACTTCAAATTTCTATTAGGTCTATTTCTAATTTATTCCCCAATTATAACAAACACATCAGTATGAACTTCTTAAATTAAACTTCACTTGAATAACTAACAATCATTTTTGATTAAATAAGATCTAAGATATTAGTATAAATATATGAATCACGACAATAAAAATATAAATAATAGAATTATTAGTAAAAATAAGAATAAATAGAATATACAATTTTTAGGGTGTTACAATAATGGTATTATAAATTAATAGATAACTATGTTCCTCAAGCATTTGATTATTATTCTGATTGGAACTCGAAATTATTAGGAAAGATAAAAGATCTCATAGTATAATGGATCGATGTAATATGAATAGAAGTTTTTTAGACAGAATCATCGTAAGAAATGACCTGCAAATACTTCGACGTACAAATGCTTGAGGTGAATGAGAGGTAATAATGAGACATTTCAATAGATAATAGAATAAGACTTATATAGAAATAATGAAGTGGTCTTGAACTTGGGTCAACCTCTTAGCCATTCTAATGTTTTACTAATTCAATAGAATAATATATCTTAAGAGAGACTAACTTCTTAAATAAATCTTTATCCTAAAAAAAGTATTATTTAGTTTTAGAATCAATACCTTAGAAAATAATAATAATGCTCTCCTACATAAAAGAATAATAAATCTGATGATCATGCAACCATGTAGCGTAATTTTTTTCTTTACAAACAAACAAAATAAACAAGCTATTAAGAAAAAAAAAATTACCTAGATAAAAAGGTAAATGACATGTACCATCGGGGTCAATCTCAACTTTCTAACACATAAATACAAAATTATAAATGGAATTATTTGATATTTGATATATTAGTAAATTATTATTAATTATTAATTATCAATATAAAATATTTTATTTTATAAATATATAATTTTTAATATTTATACTTTTTTAACAAAATATCTCATTTTTTCATAAACTCTTGTAAAAAAGGAAGTCAAAGACAAAAATAATACTTAATGATGGAGGAATTTCCTTGCACAAAACAGACTTAATAATTTCTTAAATCAAATTTGACCAACTTAGTTATCACCTTCTAATATACACATAAATAAATACAAATGAAATTATTAACTTTTATATATTATATAGAAATATGAATTATATGGAGAAAAAAAAGTGATGCGAGCAAAGTAATAATGGATTCTTCCATAAACAACTTTACGGGTAGAATTTAGTCAAAAAAGTGATAGAACAATATAAAAAACGTGTTAATTATTTTGTACAAGTTGTTCCCACCTTAATTTCTCACCAATTGAAATAGCATTATATTTGTGATTTTGAAGAACGCGTGAGAACCTAATCCCACCGACACATACAAATGATACCAAACCATAGCCAGAAGACACCTTGTGGGACTACACTATAAATTATGAATTTTAAAAATATGATTCGAATAAAATAATGTCTTAATGAGGATTTATATTAAAAAAATTTAAAAATACAACTATATGGAATATGCTATGTTCCTTCTTGATCGAGCATGAGATCCAAAACTAGAAGCATCACGTTGGTGAATAGCAATCATAGCTTTTTTGTGTTTGAGAGATCCACCTTATTTGGCTATGTTGTCCAATGTTTAAACTATTCATGAAAAGCCTAATCAAAGTCAATGGCTATTTTGACTATGGAAAATTAATGTACATTAAAACAATGTTTTTCTTGACTAAAAATAAAAATACATTAAAACAATGTTTAATTGGTGTATCACTATAAAAAAAAAAATTAATTAGTATATTATTATAATTTTTATTTATTTATATATTGTCAGTCAATTATACACTTAATTCTTTCTAGAAAATTGACTTTATTTATATAGTTATTATTTTAAAAATCACATATATAATATATGGTTTATGATAGTGATTTTTTTTACAAGATTTATAGTGATTGTTTCTTTTCACTCAAATTTATAGTGATTGTTTAATAGAGTAAAAACTTTAAACTGGTACTAGTGTATAAGAATTAAATAAACTAAGAAAAAAACTATCTAAAAATTTTGGTATGAATTCTAATTAATTAAGGATTTGAATTGATACCAGATTTTTTTAGCTACCATTAAATACGGCATCATTGAAGGCACACAAATTTCAGCTTCAATTTGTCACCTAATGGGTACACTATGAGATGATCTTGCTTGACTTTCATGGTTAAATTTATTATCATGATATATGTGTATAAATATTTCAACTCTTTGTTTCTTTGACAAAAACAAACAACACATAATATAATCCAGGTGGTTACCATTATATAAATTTTTAAGAAATAACTTGTTTTTTTTTATTTTTTTATAAGTAGAAATAACTTGTTACATCAAGTAAAACAATGAAATTGGTTCTTTTTAAAATTTGAGTTTGTTGCTCATTGTTTATTTGCCTATTGTATAATATTATTTTTGTAGTATATATTATTTCTAGTTTCTAGTTATTATTATTATTATTAATAATTTTTTTTGGTCTTAAGTTTCTAGTTATTATTAATGAAACAATAAACAGCATTAATTACAAAATATCGATAAGCACTATTAATTAGTTGTCTATTATTTTTTGTGGGTAGAAGATCTAGAGATGAAAAATACCACAATAAACTCATATACAACTGCGAAATCTTATATTTAATCAAGATAAAATGTATATCGTAACTATATCGATATTTGATTGTGAATATAAAACTTAAGAACTTAATTATTTGCTCCTAATAGTAAGGACATTGTACCTCCATAAAATAAATAGTAAAGTGAGTAATTAATTAAACATAGGTAATTAAATATGCTTGTTATTGTGTATTACACGCTAAAAAATAGATAAAAAACTTCAATAACTTACACAAATAAAAAAAATTTTTTTTTTTTAAGAAAAGATAAAATTGATGCTTCTCTTCTAATCTTACATATGATGTGTGCATTTTCAAATCTAAATTTTCTTTCATATAAAAAGTAACATGTTGAATTGATTATTTTCTATTATTTTTTATGTTTTTAATCAAATAAAGAAAAATAACGTTGACGGTCAAATCAATAATTAACATGTCTTGCGCAACTATTTATTTCTTAGAATACTTTAGTTTAAAGTTATAACACAAACTCTTTTTCATCAATTATTAAACGATTTATTGCAAAAAGAAAAATTGGTACAATAGAAAAATAAATTATCAACAATTTAAGACAAAAAAATCAATAATTTCACCAGAAATTATAATTATTTATTTATTTTCTTTATTAGTATAAGGAAATATAAAAAAAGGAATAAAAGTAATAATATTTTTTATTATAATAAAAGACTAATTACCTTATATTGGAATGGCATTAGCTAAGTGACTTTTACATTATTAAAAAGTATTAAATCATCTTAATTAAGTAATTAAATTTAAATAGTTAATAAATAATAAATTATTCAAAAAAATTTAAATTTAAATCTTAATCCATAACCAATATGTCAATTCCCTTACTTGCATTGCATTAACAATTTTTCCAAAATTTATTTTTATTCAATCAATCAATTAAATAAATACAAAATATAATGCACCGATTGTAATCATTTAATACGAAGGTGGAATCATTGACAAAAGCTAATAAACTATCCTTTTTTGCATTTACCAATTAAAAAAAACAATATCTTTAAACAGAATCAAATAAATTAACATTATTATGTAGAAACATCTGAATAGTGACAGTGGAAAAGGAAAAGG
>NC_021161.2:1154461-1158754 GCF_000331145.2 Cicer arietinum
AGAGAAAGAGAAATTTCTGTGTTGATTCATTTTTAAATTTCTAAGTTAAGAGAAAAATATGCATTTTCCTTTGTGGCAAATGGCAATGATCTGCATTTTAGCTGTATCTTATTGTCACCAAAAAACGTGTGCTGTTTTTTGTAGGGAATTTTTTATTTTATATTTTTAATTATTTTATTTTAATTTGGTGTGCAGTTAAAAATTATAAGTGAAATTGCTAACGTGTCAAACAAATATTGCTCAACATGCCAGCCTGTTCTTTCAAACTTACCTCAACTTGTCAATCAATCAACCAAAATAAGTCATACAATATTCTAAGAATATAGTATAAATATGACATTATGTGTATAATTAATTATCATATTTTTGTTAATATCTTAAAAAATGATTTTTTTTAGTCCTATATTTGTGGAAAAAAAATTAATGCATCTTCACCATTAAATTAATCGAATTAGATTAATTTATACTCCATATATTAGATATTTTTTCAATTTAAATTCTTAATTTGGTGTAATAAAAACATAAAGCATTATTACCATGAAACATTATTTTATGTTACTTTGAAATTACCATAAAGCATTATTAATACCTTGCTTTAGACTACCAAAGTCTCTCTCTATAACTCTCACTCTCTCTCTCTCTCACAGTGGTTTCTAAACTCATTCACAAAACAATTTCTGGGATTTTCTTTCATTCATATTTGAAAGAAAAAAAAAAAAAACCAATCACACATGAAAAAAATTGAAATTTGGACATGACCCTTTAGAGTTTATGTTTCTCTTTTCTTTCATATATCAATGATGTTGAAGAAAATTCTTTGATTAATTTCCATTGTCATTGGTTTTCAATTACCATCAAACCCCTCTAATCAAAATTCAATCTTTCTCTTTTTTTTGAACTTGGGTCAAAAAAAAAAAAATTATAGTTAGAGAGAGAAAAAAAAGACAGTGATGGCACCAAATTCAGTTACAGTTGCAACTACCAAATCCAATGAATTCACTTTGTTAGAAGTAGATGATTTGGATTCTCCAATGTTTCAAGAGAAACAAAAAGCTGCAAGTACAAAACAATTTACATGGTTCATTCTCCTTAAATTTCACAAACTTCTGACATGTTTGACTTGGTTGACCAATGGTCTCAAATCAAATTTTTCATTGGTCAAGAAGAGAATTTCATTGTTTGGTGATGAAAGTTTCAATAAAAACACTGGGAGATTGTACAAGTTCATCAAGGTTTTTCTTGGTATTTCAATTGTTGCTTTGGCTGTTGAAATCATTGCTCATTTCAATAAGTGGAATTTGCATGTGATTAAACCTTGGGAAGTTCAAAGTCTTCTGCAATGGTTTTATGTTGTTTGGCTTTCTTTTAGAGAAAATTATGTTGCTCCTTTGGTTTTGATTGTGTCAAAATTTTGCATTGTTCTGTTCTTGATTCAATCTTTGGATCGGCTTGTTCTTTGTCTTGGATGTTTCTGGATCAAGTATAAGAAATTGAAGCCTACCATTGATGAAGATGCTTTTGATGTTGAAGATCCTTCATGCTTTCCAATGGTTCTTGTTCAGATTCCTATGTGTAATGAGAGAGAGGTAACAATAAAAAAAATGCTGCAACTTGCTGCTTATGATTTATGATTTAAGCTTCTTGCAGACAGGTTTTGTGTTTATTGGATTGATTTATGATTGGAATTTGGTAGCTTGATTTAGATATAATTTTCCAATTTAATTTTTATTTTCTTAACTATGTTATTGGTCTCTGTTACTTTATATGACACCGATACACATTATTATATTGAATTTCTTTCATTTTTCAAGTAATTATCAGTGTTAACGTGTTTGTGTCAGTATCGTATCTAATATTTGTTTCAATATTTTACAATGTTATTTCTATCTAGGATTGATATTTTCAAATTTTACAATTGATGATGATTTTTTTAATAATTTTAAATGAAGGTTTATTCACAATCAATTAGTGCTGCTTCTCAACTTGATTGGCCAAAAGACAGAATACTAGTTCAAGTTCTAGATGATTCAGATGATGCTAGTTTACAAATGCTTATCAAAGATGAAGTTGATTCATGGAAAGAGAAAGGTGTCAACATTATTTACAGACATAGATTGATCAGAACTGGTTATAAAGCAGGAAATCTCAAATCAGCTATGTCATGTGATTATATCAAAGACTATGAATTTGTGGCAATATTAGATGCAGATTTTCAACCAAATCCTGATTTCCTCAAACTAACCATTCCACATTTCAAGGTTGGCACTATAATTTAAGTCTCTTTGCTTTCTAACAACATTTTCATTAACTACAGAAAATGAATTTTCATAAACAATAAAAGTTTATCGGCGAAAATGAAAACAAGAAACACGAGCCTAATGATTTTTGTGACTTGTTTTATAGGGAAAACCTGACTTGGGATTAGTTCAAGCAAGATGGTCATTTGTGAACAAAGATGAGAATCTACTTACAAGGCTTCAAAACATCAACTTGTGTTTTCACTTTGAGGTGGAACAACAAGTGAATGGTTATTTCTTGAATTTCTTTGGATTCAATGGAACAGCTGGTGTTTGGAGGATAAAAGCTTTGGAAGAATCAGGAGGGTGGTTGGAGAGAACAACAGTTGAAGACATGGACATAGCTGTTAGAGCTCATTTGAATGGATGGAAATTTATTTACCTTAATGATGTCAAAGTTCTTTGTGAATTACCTGAATCATATGAAGCTTACAAGAAACAACAACATCGTTGGCATTCTGGTCCTATGCAACTTTTCAGGCTTTGTCTTCCTGCTATAATAACTGCAAAGGTATGTTAATAACTGCTATTGAAAATTCTCGCGCAATATCATTGCAACTGCAATTTAAAACCATGCGAACTTAACAATGTACAAAAGTTTCTGAATACTTCATTTGCTATTTTGTGCAGATATCAGTTTGGAAGAAGGCTAACTTGATATTCCTGTTCTTCTTATTGAGGAAACTTATACTTCCCTTCTACTCATTCACTTTATTCTGTGTCATACTACCATTGACAATGTTCATACCTGAATCTGAACTACCTCTTTGGGTGATATGTTATATCCCAATTCTGATGTCATTCTTAAACATCCTTCCATCACCAAAATCAGTTCCTTTTCTTGTTCCTTATCTTCTTTTCGAGAACACAATGTCGGTTACAAAGTTCAATGCAATGGTTTCTGGACTATTTCAACTAGGAAGTGCTTATGAATGGGTTGTGACAAAGAAAACAGGTAGATCATCTGAGTCAGATTTGTTAACCTTAGTTGAGAGAGAATCAAAGTCTTCAAATGAAGAGAAAATTCTCAGAAGACACTCAGAATCTGGTTTAGAGTTATTAGGCAAAATTCAAAAATCAGAAGTTGTTTTAAAGAAGAGAAACAAACTCTATAGGAAAGAGTTAGCTCTTGCTTTTCTTTTACTAACAGCTTCTGCTAGAAGTCTTTTGTCAGCACATGGTGTTCATTTCTATTTTCTGCTCTTTCAAGGATTGGCATTTCTTGTAATGGGTTTAGACTTGATTGGTGAACAAGTCAACTAAAAACATGGCATTCAAAATGTTTTGTTAAGCTATATAGCACTCACACTTTAGACTGAATGTGTGTCTGATCTTAGACACCGACACATTTAGTCACATTCAATCACTTCATTTTTTAAAATTATTATTGGTGTCTTCCATCAGTGTTTCGTATATGCGTCAGTGCTTCTTAGGTTCTAAGTCTACATATCAGTTGAAAAAACTATATCAACTGATAAGAAATGAAGATATAGAGTAAATTTGATTGATTGTATAATCATAAAAATGTTAAGAACAATAAGCATTAAAGATTCATAGACAGAAGAATGTAATTTTTTTCTTTTCTATTTTCATTCTTTTGTAAACTTCAAATTTGTTGGAGAGTTATTTATTTGGATTTTGTGATTTTTTTTTTTTCACTTATGTAAAGCTTTAGGATCAAGAAAATATTGTCATGAACACAACTGTATTTACTTTACTGTCTTCAAGAATAGCTTGTGAAATGAGCAACATATAGTTCAATCAAATTTGTAATCATATTGAATTAATTGAAGGATCTTTGGAATTTATATAATGACAGTTGCTAACATACTAGGAATATCTTGTTTGCAGCAAATGACAATGATAAACACATATTTATGAGCCTTTTTAGGTGAATGTAAAGAGGAGAGGGTATTTTTTACCTAAGAATACAACCAAATTAAAGTTGGATGAGAAAGTAGTCCAAGAATAAAGAATATATATATATATATATATA
>NC_021161.2:1158841-1212840 GCF_000331145.2 Cicer arietinum
TATATATATATATATATATTATCTTCACATTTCTAAAGAATTTACTCTAGAATCATACTTTTAGTTGACATAATTTATTTAGAAGTGTAATTTCAAACGGATGTATGCATATAAAGTAACTTAGGGGTGAAAAAAGTTCATCCCCACAATATATTCATATTTAATTAAATCTTGGAATTCTAAAGTATACGTATAGAAGAAAAAAAACAGCATTATTTTATGCTCCACAAATATACCCTCGGAGACTTTTTTTATTCTTTCTCATGATTTTCTACAAATAATGGAAATAAGAACAAGTAAATCACCAAGTTTGACCTTAACTTTGTAAGATGCTCTTAAATTGATCTTGAAGTCACAAGTATTTCAATTGATCATTGTATTTAACTATTTGCTATCAATCTAACTTTTATATTTACATTTACTATTAATTTGATCTCTAAATAAAACAACGTTAACCAACAAATTTAAAAAATATTCAACTTATTTAAAATATTTATAATAGTGTTTAATAAAATAATAGCTAGAATTAATTTGGTGATTTATTAGAAATAAAAGTAGGAAAATTTCTTTTTCTATCTTTTTTCACCCATAAATCTTCTCAAAAGTCTCCTAATTATATTTGAATTAATTAATCTAAAGATGGATTTTACAATAATCAATTCAAACCTGTATTTTTGTATATACGAAAATATTAGATGAGAGAAGAAAAAAAGGAAAAAATTCTAAAATCTAATTAGATGTGGCCTTGGAAGCATGAGAAAAGCCCACTAGAAATCCATATTAAAATGAAGCCTTAGCTTCCATCTTCAACATTGTTTCATCATTTTTCATTCGACCAAAAAAACAGTGTTCAAACTTTGTCACCTGTCTTGTCCTATCAATTACAAAAAGTTCCAAACTTCACTTTTCTAAATTCATAATCACTGACAAAGTGATTCTGCTACTGGGTTTGTTCAATGTGTAACATACACTGTTAAAGTTCAAATTTTGAGTAATTGTTTATGTGAATTTTGTTGTCACTCTCACAACTAAGATCACACACACCCTTTGTGTTTTCTTGCAGTTTTGCAATGGCTGAGGAGAAAGAGGCTTTCTATGTTGTAAAGAAAGGGAATGTTGTTGGCATCTACAAGTCTTTCTCTGATATTCAACCTTTACTTTCATCTTCTGTATATATCTTTTTGCAAAGTTTTTGTCTTTTTATTTTTTCTTCATTTGGGTATTTATGCTTTTTGTTTTTGTTGGCATCTATTGAATAATAAATAGACAGGCAAACATTGATAATAATTTAAAAAGTAAAAGTGTGATGATATGCAATCATGAGTGTCAACGGACACTTGTCACACACTTGGACATGTCTTCAATATGTAATTTTAGTAAATAAAAGTGATTGTAATATGTAATTTTAGTAAATAGAAGTGATTGTATGTAATCACGAGCTTCAATCAACACGCGTGACACTCGGATGTGTCTTCAATCTGAAATGTCGGTGTTATGTAGTTTTTTGTTTTCTTCTCTCATGCAAAGTTTTTGTCTTTTGAATTTTTTCTTCATTTGGGTGGGGATTCTTTGTGATGTTGAAAACCATTAAATGTAGTTCCTTCTTGTTATGTTCTTCCCTCATGCAATGTCTTTTTCTTTGGATTTTTTCTTTATTTGGTTATGAATGCTGTAATGTTACACCACTAAATAGAGGTCCTATTTGTTATATGTTATTCCCTCATGCTAAATTTTTGTCTTTGGATTTTTTTCCTTCTGTATCTGGGTATGTATGCTTTGTCATGTTGAACCACTAAATAAAATAAATTCAAACTTTTTTTATATAAGATGTAAGCTGTTTTCATAAGCTATCAAGAGCTTTTGTTAATAAGCTGACAAAAATTTAGTTTTTTCCACAAGCTCTCCTAAATAGTCTCACAAGTGTTTATGCACATAGACAAGCTCAAATAATCAAATTCAAAGAGACCCTAAAGGGAATTCCTTTACAACTAAATTTACATTGAACTTATGGGGTTGATTTTTGCTTTTCTCTGAAAACAATCATGTCTTCTTCATTTTTTTGGTTAAAATGAAAATGGGGTGTTCTCAGTTGAGTGTTTGCATTTTCCAAGCAGGTTTCTGGTGAAGGTGTAAGTGTTTATAAAGGGTACTCTTTACCTCAAAAAACTGAGGAGTATCTTGTCTCACATGGCCTTAAGGGAGCCACTTACTCTATCAGTGCAGCTCATGTAAATGCCGGTAGTTTTGGACAACTTGTTGCTTGTCCTTATCAGGTTTGAGACACTCTTTGTTCTCATTTTTTGTTCTTCTCTTAAACTTGTTGCAAATTTTGCTCTTATATTGTTAACTTTATTTTGTAACTTTACCATTTTCCACTCTTATTATGGTAGATTGTAATGCATAAGGGTTCATCTTCATTTCAATTAAGCTTATACCATTTGTGTATGAGGCAAGTTTGCAATTGGAAAAAACACAATTTCATGAAGAGATTAATGTTCTTTCAGGATCCATATTCTTCTGATGGAGGAACTGTTATGGCGAATTCCTCTTCAAAGAACTTGCAAGGTGCCATGCAAGTTGATGCTAGTGTGAGTTATCAGCTTTGGAATATCCTCAACTAGGAATTTTCACCTTAATATCACCAAAGAAATGCTATTGATTTAAGTAAACCACACATTTGGACCTTTATTTGTGAAAGTTAAATGACAAATACATCAATTTGTTAATGTTAATGTCTATGCAGCACAAACACCTGATATGTCATTGTCACTGACACATAGATACCAGTAAGAATATATGAAAATGGAGGTGATTGAATGCAATCACATGTGTCGAATATTGACATGTGTCAGACACCAGACACACCTTTGATATGAAGTATCTGTAATATTTGCAGTCATTGTGTGCTTGTTTTTATTTACAGAAGGGAGTTGGATCATCTTCATTTTCAACAAATTTTCAAAGGAATCATATACTAAACGGATTACAAGCAGAGTTCTCTACAAATACATGTGTAAGTTTGTTTGTTTGGCATTGTTGTATATCGTTAAACTCACTATACATCATAATTTTCCAAGTGTGATATTCTTCTACTTGGAGAATCGCTTGATACCACAGACAGTCCTTGCGTCGAATGACACAATTAATGTGTCACTTTATAACATAGATAATACAAGTACAACAAAAAATCTTTCTTGTAGCTTTCCTGTACCCTTTACTTTGATGGTGCATCCAAAGGAAATCCTGGACCGTCCGGTGCTGGAGCTATACTGCGTGCAGAAGATGGGAAGGTGCATATTTTTGTGCAAGAAATTGTTTTTTATTATATTTATTCTTTGTGAAAGTAGCTAACTTGTAGGACTTTTCGTAGGTGTATCGATTGCGTGAAGGAGTTGGTATTCAAACAAATAATGTTGCTGAATATCGAGCATTAATTTTAGGATTGAAACAAGCAATCAAGAAAGGATATAAGCATATCCATGTTCAAGGAGACTCGTTGCTTGTCTGCAATCAGGTTTGTTATCTATGAAGATACAAAGTATACTTGTTTCACATTACCCCTTTCTTGCTCTGTGTCTACTTTTTTGTAGGACCGTTTGGATTGACTTATTTGTTCTTATTTACTGACATAATCATTTGCGAGACTGTTTGATAGAGCTTATGAGAACAACTTATGTTGTGTACAAAAGTTCTCAAAGATAAACTATAAAAACAACTTATAGCTTGTATGAAAATAGTTTGACTTTATTTTACCTTTTGTTATAAAATTCACGTATGCATGATATGAACACTTAATTAAATTGTATATATAAAGAGTGTCATATTTCACTAATAACTACTATAACCTTTCAATTTTACACTTTTTCTTACCATCATTTGTGTTTACTTTTGTAAAGATTCAGGGTTTATGGAAAGTAAACAACCCAAATATGGGTTACTTATGCAATGAGGCCAAGTTGCTGAAGGATAAGTTTCTTTCATTCAAGATCAATCATATTCCTAGGGTACCCTCTTACTCACTTGGTCCTTATATTTGTTTACAAAATGTAGAAAATGTTAGATAAGTTCCCCTCTCTTGTAATTGGGTTGAAAACAACAGTGTTGTCAAATAGCGGCTGGCTATGTTGCTTCTATAGTGTAGTGGAATTTTAGCAAATTGTTATTTCCGCAATACACGATGTAGTATTAATCGTGTTATTGAATAGCATCTATAGCAACACCATAGCACTCTAACATAGCACCTTATCTTTTGTCCTTTTGTCTTACTATTTGAAATCTGTTCATAAATAATATGATTTTCTTTTTAATGTTCAAGGAATATAACTCTCAAGCTGATATTCAAGCGAACCGCGCCGTAAGTCTCCAAGGTTAGACCTCAAGACTTTTCTGATCCTTTTTTTATGTTCAAACCTTTTGTGTGGTTTCAAAGCAGTTTTGACTGCAAATCATTGCAAAATTGATTAACAATGATTTGCGGTCAAAATTGTTTTAAAACACAACATTTTTTTTCTTTCATTTTTTAAAATTTGGTAGATAATATTGATAACGGCCTCTTAGCGACCATGTTTGAAAAATTTGATACAAATTATCTTAAATATTTAGAGAAAAACATTTTAATGAAATCGTAGATGAGAAATACAAAACACACTATAGTCCATATTTCCATCTACAATTTGATTAAGATATTTTTGCGTGAGTAAATTCAAATTAGACATTTTTTGGCTGGTTCGGTTGGGAACTTTGGAGTATGGCGGGTCGAGTGGCCTAGTGGATCAGCCATGCAGTTGAACCACTGTGAATCGGTGTGACTCGGTCAAAATTGGTTAAAATGGAAGACCCGACCATTTTGGTTAACTGGTCGGGTAAATGTGTGTTTTTTTTTAACATCAATACGACTTCGTTTTGATAACTTCTTCAAAAAAAATTCGAAAAAGATAAAAAATTTCAAATTCAAATACAAGATATACTTATCGGTTAAAAAATTTCAATACCTAAACTAGTTTAACAATTCCATAAGAAATTTGCTCTATGATGGTAAAACAAATATACCTTAGATTTTATTTTCATTTGGAAGGGGAGCATAAATTTTAAGAGATCTTGAACTTTTGCAGCTGGTCAAGTTGAAGAAGATTGTGATTCTAATTAATGTTCAACTAACAGCATGGTCTAACAAAGGTGCTAGTTAAATTTCTAACTATATAAATAATGTAATGTGACATTTCTTGTATAGTATGTGCCAAACTATTTTGCATCTAGAGGTTTTACATGTGACACTACATGCCACATGTTAAATACTGTGTTAGCTGTTAATGTTTGGATTTGCATTTCTTGTATAGTATTTTCCTAGCTATTTAAGTATTTGTTGTGTTGAAATTTCTGAATAATTATTTTCTTACTCCATTCACTTGTTTTGAACTTGAAATTTTCTTACTCCAGGAGTAACTCTTGTTTATTTTTCAATATGTGATTCCTTAAACTAATGGATGTTGAGTTTTCTTTGAGCTGCATGCGATGGTTTTTCACCAAAAAATTTCTTTATGTGATGTTACTTTAATGAGCACGAGATTGGACAAAGGTTCTTAAAAGTGACCATACTTTTTGTTAATAAAGAAAAGAGGAAGAAGAGAAACAACCACTCTAGGGTTTCATAACATAGAATGAACCAAAACTAAAGTTAATAGGGTTACACTGAGTATATATATAAGAAAATAGAATTGTCTAGAATTGTCTAAAATACCCTTACTACTAATATATAATAATATTATCTAACATCTCCCCTCAAACTCACAATGCATTAACATGGAGCATCGAGAGTTTGTCAACTAAAAAAAAACGAAAACGTTTAATGGAATGCATCTTTGTGAACAAATCAGCAATCTGTAAAGAAGAAGAGACAAACAGTAGAATAATGATTCTATGTTGAAGATGATGACGAGAGGGGTAACGAGGAGGATCAACAATCGCAGGAGGTGGTTGGACAGCCGGGGGGACAAGAGGGATGTCACCAAAGAAGAAGCAACAATCAAAGAGAAGAACCAAGCCAACAAAAAAATCAAACCGAAAAAGAAGCGATCAAAAAAGGAGCAACAACCATATCAAAATCAACAGATAGGAACAACCAAAGAAGTAGCACCACGAAACCAAATCCAAACAAAAGGAGCAACAACCATATCAAAATTAACAGATAGGAACCACCAAAGAAGTAGCACCACGAAACCAAATCCAAACAAACCAAGGAGCAACAACCATATCAAAATCAACAGATAGGAACCACCAAAGAAGTAGCACCACGAAACCAAATCCAAACAAACCAAACCAAATAGAACCAAACAAAACTAAATCATATCAAACCAAACTAAACAAAGAGAGAAGCAACAAAGCAAATCACTAGAGAGATTAGCAATCAAACAGAAGAAGCAACAGACAGAGCGACAACACAGAAGATCAAATTTTCAGCCTCATCCAAGTATCCAACCCTTCCTAGAAGGTCAATCATACAACCATAATGCTCAATCTGAGGCACAATTCCAAATCTCTCCATTTCTTTGAAGCATCTTCTTCCTTCCTCTACCAAACCACAATGGTTGCCAGCAGATAACACACTAGTCATTGTTATCTCATTCGGTTCAAATCCTTCCCGTAACATTGCTGCGAATACTTCTAACGCTTCCTTCGCACAACCATTGACACCATAACCATTTATCAAAGCATTCCACGACGATGTATCTTTTTCATTCATCTCCTCAAAAAGCAATTTAGCTTTTCCAATTTCCCCACATTTTGCATACATATCAACCAAAGCATACACATGAACATCTTCATCAAGTCGGTTCCTTTGCACAAACCCATGAATCCAAACACCCAAATCCAAAGAACTCAAATCAGCAACAGCAGGAAGAACACTCACAACCGTCACTTTATTCATTTCCACATCCAAACGTCCCCTCATTTTCCAAAACAACTTCAACGCATCGTGTGGTCGTCTATTCTCACAATATCCCCTAATCATCGCATTCCAACTAAGCACATTCTTGACAGGCATACAATCAAACATAAACCTACCCACCACAACATCATCATCCTCACAATAACCATGAACCATACTAGTCCAAGAAATGACATTATTATCCTTCATCTTATCAAACAAATCCCTCGCCAAATCCATACACCCCATTTTCACATACCCATCAATCATAACATTAGAAGCAGCAATATCTGTATCAGGCATAACATCAAAAAGCTTCCTGGCCTCACTCATATCCCCACACCTAGCAAACCCAACAATAACAGCAGTCCAAGAAACCAAACTTCTCACAAACATTTCAACCAAAGAAGTCCCAACATACAAATTAACACAAAACCCATTTTTCAAAACAACACAATGAACCTCCAAACCTTCTCTCAAATCCATACAAATAATGAGACAAACACAATCACTGAGACAAAATAAATTAGGGATAACCTGGTGCTGTGCGAGCATGATTTCTCCCCCTACAGACGTTGTTTTACCGATCCGACCGTTGAAGACGAAGACCTAAATATTGTGAACCTTCTGTCCAAAAATCAGCCAAATCCAACGGTTAACGAATGCGCAATCGATGTTTTTGTGAGGCTGATTTAACAAAATCGGGAACAAGATTACTCTTCTCTTTTCTCTTTTGGTGGTTGCATTTTCTATCAAAATAGTCTCTCTCTCTTCTCTACGGTAGATCCCATGATGATAATTCTCAATCATCTCTTCATAACGATCAATCAAAATCCCCCAATAACCATGCAAATAATAATGATTCTCAAAGTAAACTTTACCACCCAGTGTTCTTTTTAGCTCGGTTGGTTAGAGCGTCAAACCCTAATGGCTTGTGGAAAGGGTTATAGAACCCTAATAAATTCTTTTTTTTTACTGATCTACTAAAAATAAACGAAAAGCTACAAAGAAAGGGTAAAGCAGAATTGGGACACGGTTTAACGAAAAAATCTCACTGAAATATTGGAATGTTAGAAAAGAGAAACTATAATTATATTCCCTAATTGTTGGGAACTCGACAGCGGAATAGAGGCGGGATCGTTCAATGAGGATCGAAATAGGCTCTAGATACCATGTTAATAAAGAAAAGAGGAAGAAGAGAAACAACCACTCTAGGGTTTCATAACATAGAATGAACCAAAACTAAAGTTAATAGGGTTACACTGAGTATATATATAAGAAAATAGAATTGTCTAGAATTGTCTAAAATACCCTTACTACTAATATATAATAATATTATCTAACACTTTTAACGGTTATTCTTCATTATACTCGTTAACAAAGTTATATTCTTAGACGTCAATCATATAATATCTGATATAACATTTAATTGATTTTTGTAAACGACATACATTTTGTTGATTTAATAATGTTTTTGCAAATGATAAAGAAAGAAATTGATGTAGTAATGTTTTATACACACAATAAAGATGGTAATAAACTATTCTTTGTATGTTTGCTTTTGTAATTAAAAAATGGTAAGTATCCATTAGTTTGGTTGGGTACAAATAACTCTAAGATAAAATCAATTCAAAATTTGAATTAATTAAAAATAAAATAATGATAAGATTTTTTATGACTGGTTGTTGGATATTATACCTAACAAAGTTATATGATATGAGAGTCTTCACCTTAAAAAATCTAAAGCATAAATTGAGGGGTTTTTTTTTTGGGTGGGGGGAGTGGCACATTTATTTTTTACTATCAAAAGAAATGGCAATCTTTGAAGTGGACTTTCAAGGAACAATAGATAACATTAACTATCCTTAGAATGATAATTTCTTGCTTGATTGTTTTATTAAAGATTGTATTGCTCATCATTTTTCTTTTCCAAATTAACCATGTTTATTATCATAGTGTCCTCTTTGGATAAAAATAAATACGGTTGGGGGAGGTGACCTCACTAAAATTATTAAAAAGTAATTAGTAGTCAATTATGTTCTTTAAACAAAAAAAAACTGACATTGTATCATAACAAATAATGAAATACAATATCGGTAGGAATGAAATTGATACTAAGAGAAAAAGAATGATAAAAAAAGACAAAACCATACAAATATACAATGTTAATGTTAAGAGTTGTGTTTAAATATCATTTTTATTGGTTAATTAAGAGTTATTATACTACTTTTATAATCGTAAAAGTACTAGAACAACTCTTAATTTTGCGTTCTCTCTCGTAAGAACACAACATTTGATACAAAATAAGACACAAAATAATATTTAATATTTTATGAAAAATAAACTATGACCCCATTATATTTTATATGTATTGTATCTATATCTATTTTGTGTCAAATTTTATATTCTAATAACATTTTTTTTTTTTTGACAGGGATATGATTGTGAGGGAATGGAGACAAATATCTTGGGCTGAAGAAGGTTATTGGGCTTAATAGACCCAAAAGTAGCTACACACTAGACGAGTATACAAAATTGTAAGATATATCAAAATTAATGATTTGGCAAGAAACTTTGGATAGATAAATAGATAGATATTGTGAAGTGGCAACTTGTTCAATAAAAAAATGGCAACGCTACTTTCATCTTCATCTCTTCAATCAATTCGTCTCTCTTCTTTTACACTCTCTACTTCTCATTCTCTTCCATTTTGCACTTTTCATCGCCACTCTCGAATTTCACCTTTCAAGGCACTTTCAATCAACAAGAACCGTACTTTACTTGTGGCCAAGGCAGTGGAAGATGAAACCCAACAACAAGAACAACTTGTTACTGAATCTGAAGAGCAGCAGCAACCAACATCTACCTCGGAGCAACAACCCGTTGTTGTTCCTATTTCCCCATCAGATACTCTCACCATGCTCTTTCAGGTACAACACCATTGACTCTAGTAAACACCTTTTTTTGCAATGCCTATGTGATTTTTTTTTATTTTTTGCAATGCCCAAGTGAAAAGTTTTGATTTTTTTGCAATGCCCATGTGTAAAAATTTGAATTTTTTGCGATGCCAATGAGAAAAAAATTTGATTTTTTGCAATGCCCATTTGGCAATTTTTGTTCTTTTATTGATGTAGTGACTTAATTTAATGTATTTTCTTGCAATTGGGGGTCCTTAGTTTTGTGGGTCATAACATGAAATTAGTATAGTGGTGAAATTGGTTTTACTTGTTGAAGACATGATGGTGGTTATTGTGGCATTTTTTTGTTGATGCAATGACTTTTAAGATTGATGAAGGCAATAGCTTCTTTTGCAGTTCACAGTTCTGATTAATGCACTTAATGGTGCAGGTTGTGGTTGTGGAGTAGTAGGGTTTATGAATGCAGAGTGAACTTAGACGAATAAATTAGGGTACATAGTAAAATTAGTCTCACAATGAGAATCATATTAGTCATAGAAACTAGAAAGATGATAATTTCCACACAACTCCATTAACTATGCATTCCATTGGTCCAATTATCCTTAGAATGAATAATGTTGAAGGCTAATTTGAGTGACGAAATACATATTCAAGGACCTGAATGATAATTCTCATCTTTAAGATATTAATATCACTTACATTATATCTTTCAGCTGCATAATTGAGAGTTTACTCAATTAAGTAACCGTAATGTCAAACTAGTTGTCACTAATAAGTGTTTCTCATGTCCTTGTTGCCGCGTAGATGAGTAACTTAATATAGAATCAATTTTTTGGAGTAATAGATAGTAGGCTTCCACCAACAATGGGTTGGTCTAAGTGGTGAGGGACTCAGGTCCCTTAAGCTAGTAGTCAGGAATTCAATCTCTGTCTCCTATGTATGGAGAAAGTCCGATGAGAGAATAATCCACCTTGTGTGCCCAATAGGTTTCTCTATGGATATTAGTCGTTGTTAAAGTTAAAGAGTGGTGGATACTTCATACTTACAACATGATTACCCAAAAATAAGATATTAGGCTTTCAATAGTATCCTTCATAAGTATTTTTTTCCCATTATACTTAGATCTAACGATCAAGCTTAAGATCACAACTTAACGGAACGGAACTTCTTCTACTTAGACCAACACATACTAGTCATAAATGGGCTTTGAGTCACTGATTATGGACTTGTAATTTTTTTTTAAATGATTGTGCAACTGGGTCTTCACAGAGATTTTCTTTTAACTTCTTTTTTCATATGTTTGAAGGCAGAGGGAACATTGAATGAAGCAGCTGTTCCACCTTTGACCAAAGCTTTAGAGGTAGCTCTATGAACTTTCTTAAATCGGTTTTTCTCCTAGTTCTGTCACTTCAATGTGAATATAAATTTGATGCAAGAAATGAAAGAGGGTGAGGTGATTCCATGAAACATATTGCATCCAATATGCAATATGCAATATGGTGTATGTATTAGATTGTCTCATTTCTTCATTCTTTTATGCATGTTATCATTGTCTTAGGAAATTTCGGGACTCAGTGTCCCTTCTACTTATTATTAATGTTCCATTTATTTATAGGAGACAGAGGGTGTAACCAATTTGAAGGTTCATCTATATGAGGGACTTGCAACTTTAGAGGTATACTTTAATTTCTTTAATACAATAGCCAATTGCTAGAAAAGCTTGTTGTTATCCACGATGAAATGAAACTCTAAACCTTTTGTTTTGGTTAATTGTTCACCACGAGTTAAACTAATTTGTGCTGCACCCTCACGGGATTGAAATCTTCGAGAATGCTTCATAATAATTAGGCTGAATTGGAATTTTGATCCCTCTAAATTGGACTATTTGCAATTTTGGTCCTTAAATTACTTTTTGAGCCAATCAAGTTCCTCTATTTTTATAATTAAGCAAATCTAATCCTACTAACAGTTTTAATCTAATAAAATTCTCATTTTCTGTCCAAAGATTTGAAGAATTTTGTAGAATGTAAGATTGGGGTTTGAATAGAGAAACCTAGGGATTTTTTTTGGAATGAACTTTCATATTTTAATTGGTAAGTTTGGGATGGAAATAAGAGTTTTAAGTGGAAAAATATTTGATGGAAGGACTAATCATAACACTACAAAATTGGCCTCATACATTATAGAGTACAAACAATTATAGAGTGAATTGTCATTTTAGTTCCTAAATGTGTAAGGCTTTGTCAATATAGTCCTTGAATGTATCAAAATTACAAAATTATCCTCTAATGTGTCTTTTGTTAGAATTTTATTCGACTAACAGAAGACAAATTTGAAAACCAAACTGGTTAACAAAAGATGCATTTAGGTATGTCTTTTGTAATTCTGACACACTCAAAGACTCCTGTGACACATTTGACAACCCTTCACACATTCAAAAACCAAAATAGTTTTTTTACTCAATAATTATCTTGTAACTGAAGTCATGAAACTCATTTTACTCTTGATCAATATAAAACTATATGATTTAATAGGTGGCTTATGTTAATATTTTTATGGTTTAATTGTAGTTTTAGTCTCTCTATTATCAGTCATTCACAAAATTGGTCCCCTTGTATTAAAATCTAACGGTTTTGGTCTCTATTAGATTTTTTAGCCAAAAAATGGCGATTTGACATAACTATAATGACATGGTGTACGATCTCATAATGTAAAATCATCTAAATACATTAATTATTTATATGTTATTAATTAAATTACAAAAATAATTCCAAATTGATGTTTTTAGACGATTTTATTGCAATTTCGTGAGTATTAATCATTCAGAATCTATTCATAAGCCACTTTAACATGTGTTGAATCACCATTTTTCAGTTAAAAGATCAAAAGTAGAGATCAAAACTGTCGAATTTTAAAATAGTGGGACCAATTCCACGCATTGGTGAAAATAGAGTTACCAAAATTATAATTAAACCTATTTTTATATATACAATGAAATGTCCATAAGCCCCCCTCACACAATTTAAGATGTAAACATTATGCAATGAGTTTAATTTTAAATGAATATATTGTTAATGACTTATTTGTGGTGATGTTCAGTTGGAAAAGCAGACAACAATCCAAGCTACAGGAGTGGCTTCTAGTCTTGTAGAAACCATACAAGGTTTAGGCTTCAAATTACAGACATTAAATCTAAGTTTTGATGATGTAGAAGTTGCAGCTACTTAGACTATCTACTGATGTATGACTAAGAAGAACAACACAGTTTGAGTAAGAAAATGAAATTTTGAATTTGTGGGAGTTTGATCATTTTGTATGAAATTTGTATAAATGGATACCTTTCCTAAAGTCCTAGTTAAAAGTACAACTCCCATGCATTCTATAACTGAAGAATCTAAAATGTGTCCTCTCATTAACCACCATATTAGATAAACACTCTTAGTTATGTTTGGTTACATGTTTCTGGAGGTATAAAATTGATTTTAATATGTATTGTTTATTTTGAATAGAATTGATAGTTTTTAATTTTAAACGTGATTTTCACATTAAAATTTATTTAATTTACTTTTATATAAATATAAATTTAGTCTCTACGTTTAACCATTAATATCAGTTTAGTTTCTAACATATTTTCACAAGAATTAATATAAATAAAATTTGATAAAATTACATATTTTAAAAAAATATTTATAATCTTATAGTTATTTAATAGCGTCCTACATCAATAATCGGTAATGTGGTTGCGTTGTCCCATTACTTTGTGAAAAGCCTTTTCTTGAAAATTTTATACCTTAATTTTGTTGACATGTGCAATGTTAACGAAAAGATGAACCTACTCCCAATAACAAGAGTTTTTTCTCTCCCATAAGCATGGGGAATCCTATGGTATCATTGTCAACTTGCTCAGAAAATATTGGCAACTAGGCATCTTAAAATTAATCAACCGTGTTTTATTTTTTATTTTTTATTTTTTACAGATGAGATAGAATAATAAGAAACTCATATACAACTTCAATATAAATTAAGATGTGATATTTAATATAATAATATTATATTTATCAATTGAATTAAAATTTAAGACAAATAAAATGTGTTTCTATTGCCGTATTGAATGAATATATATATACTAAAATAAAGCATAAATCAAAATAAATAAAAATTAATAACAATTTTGTTGTATTTAATTTAACAATAATACATCTTAAAAATTATTTATTTAATTTAAATTTTATTCTTTATTTAATTTTTAATTATTGAGCATAATTTAGAGAATAAATTTAATATTTTTTAAGATTAAATAAAATTTATTACTTTTTTTAACATAAGTAATTTTATTTATAATTTATTATAAAAGGTGTATATAACTTTTTTTTATTAGATGAAATAATGAAAGAATATATATATATATATAATTATAAAATTTTAAATTGAAAATATAATATCTAATTTAATAATTTTAACATGTTACGGTTTTCAGATATAACATATATAAGTTTATAAATACATAGCTGTGTTTTAGTTTTGTAATGATATTCTCTAGCTGACATGGTGAAGAAAGAATGGAGGAAAAGCAAAGGAAGTATATTAATTTGCGATCTCTGCAACCCATTTGATGCTGTTTTTATTTCGTCATAAAGTTGACTTAGAAAAAAGGATAAAAATCATCAGTATGGTGACAACTTTGATTTGGCCCTTAGTGTCCTTAAACTATGACCTGTCAACACACTTGCATTTGCATACTTCCTACATTGTTCCACAAACTCATTACTCTTTTTTGGTACGTCACATATTCATAATATGTGAATAAAGAAAAATAAAAATAATTTTTAATGTAGAACCGACCTAATTAATGTCTTACACCAAATTCAAGTTTTCAAGCAGCTCTTCAACTGCCATTCGTTGATTTCATGAAATCAAACCAAGTTAGACATGTCATCATGGGTTCTAATTTCTAACATACATCTTACGTAAATGTATGGTCCCAATTATAATTCTAAAAGACATGTCTTGTGTTCAACACTTCAATTTCAATAACATAGTATATAGATTAGTGGCAACTCACACTCTTATGAGAAACTAGATATTCTACTTTAATAGACACAATGTTAAGAGTCACGTGGGTAGAAGCTGTATACACCTAAACATTTTCTTGTTCTTGTTGTACTATATGTACATTAAATTATTAATTAATGTACCTAACTTTTTCTTTTCTTTTCTCACTCCCCAACCTTGACCTTTATATAAATCAAGGTCTAGTAGTTTCTTCAAGTAACACTCACTAGATTGCTCTTCACTTCTTATCCATGCTCCATAAAATGGTTTCCAAATCCATTTTTCTTCTTGGCATTTTTCTTGTAGTGGCCACTAAGGTATAATCTTTATTTTAGTTTTCACTAACTTTCTCATTAGCACATATATAACCACAAAAAGGTGGTGAAAAATATATAATTGATTTAGATTTTTTTTCACTTGAATATACCAATTATTTTCATGATTAAGTGTTTTATTTAACTTGAATTTTATAACACCTTTTATTTTAATATAATATCTTTATTTGTAGGTTTTTTCTTATGATGAAGATCTCAAGATTGTGGTATGTTGTTAACATGTACAAAATTTCCCTTTCTATTTTTGTATGATTCCCTCTAAACATCCTTATCAGAAATTCCTTTAATAAGTTATATTGTCACTATCTAGAAGATTTTATTATCTTTTTAAATATATAATATTAATAGTGGTAATGTGGTATAATCTAGCTTATTATACATTTCTTTAAATAAAAAACTTTATTGCAATTTTTCTATTAAACAACAGATCAACAACTCTGTTTTTCTAGCCCTGTTTTTAGTATTGAACATGCTTATTAAATATTTTTTCCAAGTGATATGCTCAATAATGCCTTCTTATATAGAAGAAAATGAAGTGGATAAATATGGTTAAAATTAAAAAAGACTAATGAAATAAAAAGAGTAATTAATTAACATGGTTTAAATATAGCACACCATTATTCAATTTCACAACTCAACATGGTACATTGATATTTTTTAGCCACAATTACTCCTTTTTTAATTTTTTATATTTTGTTTTTCTTACATTTCCCCACCATAGATAATAAACAAGGAGAATATAAGATGATATATGTTTTTTTTTACTAATAATATGATATATTATATCCATCAAACTAAATAGACTTTATTAAATGGATGTTTGAATTCACAATGAATTCATTAAAATCATAATAAGACAAAACAAAAAATTCACCGTCAATCAAAATATCAACAAAATGTTTAGAAGTTAATATTTTTCTTGTTTAAAAAGCTAGAAAATTAAAAATGTGGCATTTGGTGCAGGTGAACTATGCAATAAAAGCACCAACTCCTGTGGTGACAATTCCCACACCCCCTTCTCAAGGGAATGCACCCCCAACTCCTCCTATTGTGAAGGCACCTTCTCCTCCCCCAATAGTGAAAACACCACCTTATCAATCACCACCTATTGTTAAGGCACCAACTCCACCACCTTATGTCAAGGTACCTCCACCTCCACAACCACCAATAGTGAATCCCCCTTTGGCTCCAACTCCACCACCAACTCCAATAGTGAAATCATTGAAGGGTAAGTGATTTCTCATTTTTATGTTCAATATGTGACTTTTTTTTAAAATTTCTAAAAAGATTTATTTCTATTAAATCAGATTGGCACAAATTTTAAATGGGATTGGTTCAATAATTTTTTATTTATTTTTACATTTTTTTTGTGTTTTCTTTTTTATAAACTATAATCTATAAATCACACTAGTTTGATCTCTAACTCAATTTTTAAAATATTAATTTTATATAGACCTTCAATTATAGTTTACTATTGTGTCATGTTATAATATTATTTTTATAAATATCAATGTTAATATCTATATAGTAAAATATAATTAAATGTTTTTATTTATTCTTTTTACTCTTTCAATACATTTTTGTACTCAACTCTTTCAATACATTTTGTACTAAACTCTTTCAATACATAGAAGTTGAATAATAACACTTACACATATGTCTAATCATATTTCCATTTTATTATATGATAAAGTTATTTCTTAAATTCACGTATATATTGTGGTAACATATTAGTGAGAGGTGATGAATTAATAATACTTGTAATTTTTATTTTGTCGGCAGATTGCATTCCACTGTGTGGTTATAGATGCCAATTGCATTCAAGGAAGAATTTATGCTTGAGAGCATGCATGACATGTTGTGACCGTTGCAAATGTGTCCCTCCAGGAACTTATGGCAACAGAGAAAAATGTGGCAAATGCTACACTGATATGTTGACTCATGGCAACAAATTTAAGTGTCCATAGATACATATACATCTATCTAGTTAATGGTTCCTAAGCTTTTGTAATACTAATAATTAATTATGCTTGAAATGTTGTTATGTGGTTTAAATTTGCTGGTTTATTAAATAACTTAAGTGACCAGCATTACATTAATATTCAAGTTACTATGTTGTTAAATCAATTAATTACTATATGACTAGTTCAACATGGTTTGTGTTGTCTATGTGATCCAGGAATTTATAATGAAAATAAATGGTATTTAACATGGAAGTACATTTTCCTATTTGAAATTCAGGACCATAATATATGAAAATGACATTGATAAATTTAATTCGAATTTTTGGGAATTAGGAAGAAAAAAAGAATTTGAGATCTTATAAAGTGGGTGTGATACTCTTGTTTGGTACTTTTGTTGACATGGATTTATTCATGGGGTCACTCATATAAATCATGCCATCTACCTCTGTCAGATTGGCTTCAATAAAGTCCAACTAATACATTGGAGAACAAATTTTTTCACATTGATTGAAAGGTATGTTAAAGAAAGATAAGGGTAGGAGTAGGGCCTGGCTAGTGCCATGTACTACATAGTAAATTAAAGTATATACATTTCAAAAGAAATATTGATATTTTATCTTTTTAAAATTATGTAATAAAAAATTAAAACATAGCTTAATGGGGATTTTTTTTCTTGGTTTTGAATTTTTCCTTTTAATTAAACCACTTTAAAAAATATATATTAAAATATTATACTTTTTGAGGCAGTATAAAGTCACATCTTTAAGATATATTCATATGAAATAAATTTTTATTTTGCATTAGTAGAATGTTGTATCTTAAAAATGTGACTAAGTATTAGACTATTTCTTTTTTAATTTTAAATAATGAGAAGTATTTAACAAATTATTATAAGCTAAAAACTAAATATTAATAATTAAACCAAAATATACTTAAATGTTAAAAAAATATATATACATTCAGATTAATAAAATATTTATTTTAATTTAATGTCTATAGTCATCTAAATGTCTCAGATTTAGTAGGTCGTCGATCACGTTGATGTCTTTGAATGACTTAAATTTGTTCTAGTTTGTCTTCATTTTCTTTATTTTTCTCATCGTCGTCCTCAACTATTGGTGTGTGGAACCCAAAGTCTTGATAACTTACATGTACATTAGAGCTACTCTTACTTTTCTCTCTAAAATTTGGCAATTCGGGGTAATATATAGAATCAAACAAATTATTGATTGACTCAGGAGTTGTGCATTGACTTCCAACAAATTATAAAAACTTGAGTTCTATAGAGAGATCGGGAGTTTGCATGTCAAACATTGAGGAGACATAATATGAAATCGATATTTCTATAGGAATATGTAGATACAGTGGTGGTGAACCATAGTATAAAATATATAGATCTACATAGAATATGTAGGTGCAACAGTGGTGGACCATAATATAGAATAGATGATTCTGCTCGTTGAAGCATGAGTTGTTGTTGTTGGTATTTAAGTGTATTTCGGCTTAATTATTAATATATTTTTAGTTTTTAATAATTTGTTTAATACTTATCATTATTTAATTTTTTTTAAAAATGGTTTAACACATTTTCGCAATCTAGCGATGCCATCTTCTACTTATGTAAAATATGGATTCTCTTCATATGGTTGCATCTTGAAGATGTAAAATCATACTTATTCTATAATATTTTAATTATTTTTTTAAAGATGTATTTTAAATTTTTTATGAGAAAATAAAGATATTCAAGAAAAAAAATACAATTAAGGGATATTTTTCAGAATATTAATCAATATTAATAATTCATTTGAGTTGATCAATTCACATGATATATATTAAAATTAAAATTTAATAGAGCACTTAAGCGATTTGCTATATCTAATTCTTTTTTGTATTAAAAAAGGACCAAAGTCTTGACGCGTTTGTATGTTACAAGAAAGGTTGACGCGTTTGTTGACTTTGCTATACATAATATTCCTTCGTAATTTCTTTTCTTATTTTTTTTATAAAAAACTCATTGGTAATTTCTTTGTTAGTATGGTTTTAAAACATTTCCTATACCTTTCCTATGAGTTTCCTTTGTTTCTCCCAAAAAGACTTTTCACTCACTATTTATTTATTTATTTATTATGTATTTATTTATTTATATATATAAACAACACATATACCATCACAATTTACAACCTTCTATTTTTCCATAACTTGCTTCTTCTTCTCTGCCTACTAAATTATCCACAATGGTCCAATCTCAACTGTAAGTCATGAATTGCTCTCTTTTGTTTTCATTTTTTTAATCTTAATTTGTTGGGTTTTGCTTGTTTTACATGAAAATTTTATTAAAGAAAAATAAATGTAAATTCATTAAATAAATATAAATTTGTGATGTATTTTTCGTCTTTACAAATAATAGTATACAAGATTTTACTTTTAATTAATTTCTGAAATTTTGTTTTAAAACTTGCAATATAAGAAATTTTTATTTGATCATTAATATTGTTTTGTTTTAGTATTTGTAATAATTTTTCAGCTTTAAATTAATCTTTATATAGTTCCGAAAGACTAAAATTAATATATAGTTCATATATTATACGAAGACTAAAAAAAACGACATAGATTGCTAGCAAATTTTGATATATTTAAACTACAAAAAAAGAAGAGACTGAATATTTACGTATGAATTTTGATATATTTAAGTTACAAATATAGAGTATTATCTTTTGCTGGATTATTTTGGAGAAATGTATTTGGACCAATACTTAGTAGTTGATGTGCAATGTGTATGAATCAATGTTCTATACTTCAAAATACTAAATTTGATTCCCATTTATTTAAAAAATGTGAAACCATCGTGGTATATAGATATAGTTGAGATACAATTTGATTTTTTTTTTCTCTCTTAATCGTAGCATTAGTTATAAATGGTGTAATTTTATAAGATATTAAAATACGATAGTTTTTAATTTTTTAATTTAAAATATCGTTCTCTAATATTTTGTGTTCCTTTTTGGTTTTAGATTTAGCAGCGGAATAGAGCTTGCACCTTTTGTGACAAATTCTAATCTTCTTCGAAGAACATGGAAAGTTATCACATCTCATCACGAAGATGTTGTTTGTAATGTTGGTGTGGGACTATCATGGAAAATTTATAAAGAACCAAATAGTGATGTTACAATTATAGCATTTGAGGCTATCCCATCAAATTCTCTCAATCTTCAAGATGAATTGGTTTCATCTACTAAACTCAAGGAGAAAAATTTCCTACATTTTGAGTTTTTGTGTACCAAAAAAATTCCATTTTTTTCTCTTAACAATATTGTAGTTTCACTATTTTGTGAAAATTATCAAAAGCTTGATCAATTGAAGTCTGAGGTACAACTCTTCCTTTCTCTTGTCATTACTCTCACCCTCTTGTGATTTTGGTAAATGACAAATTATTTCTATGATCAAAGAAAAATTAAGACAATTTTCACATAAGCATTGTGTGTCTAAGTAGTTGTTCCGTTGAGTGATACTTAAAGATTTCCTTAACACTATAATTAAGATTTGTCTATAAAAAAGTGTTTCTCATTGTATATATTTATGCTTTTAGAAAATATTATTTTTAACTTATGTGAGCTTATTTTATGATAAAGCATATGCATAAGAGTTTAGATAATAAAATTTTTTGTCACATGTTTATAAATTATTTTTAATTTATTTTAATAAACTCTAGTAATAGCTTATTAGAAATGGTGTGTCTAGATTAAACCCAAAAAAAATATTTAAAATGGACCTTTACTCTTTTCAGTATAAAATGAATTTTATAGTAATAAAAACTAAAAATAAATATAATATGTTATTAAAATTTATTAAAAAAAACGAATACACCTTTAGGTCGGAAGTCCCATAAAAAACATAATACATTTTATTATATAAAAACATTTTACTACATTTTTTCTTTGAAGATAAATACAATCATAAGAATAGTGTGGATATTATTAAATATGATTTTGTTACTATTTTAACCCTTATAATTAACAATCCTAATGCAGATTAATAGCTGCCCTAAATTGATAATTACTGGACATGCTCTTGGAGGATCAATTGCTTCTCTCTTCACTTTATTACTATTAGATACCATTGACTCAAAAAAGAAAAAACCACTTTGCATCACTTTTGGTTCTCCACTAATTGGTGACAAAAGGTTACAAGAAGCAATATCACATAGTTCTACATGGAATTCTTGTTTTCTAAATGTTGTCTCTTGCAATGATCCACTTCCAAGGAAGTTCATCAAAGATCCTCACACTAGTAGTTCTTACATGCCCTTTGGAACATTTCTTATGTGTTATGATACATACTCTACTTGCTTTGAGAATCATGATTCCATTTTGGCACTTCTTGAGAATTCAATTCATGACCAAAATCAAGTGTTTCATTCAATAGAGTATGGAAATATTGTTGAAAGTCTCTATCACAAATCAATTTGTAAGGACATCGTCACAACACAAGCTCAAGACATGAATTTTTCTAATTCACTGCATGCAAGTATTTGCTTTCAGTTGGGTGCACTAGGATTGACACCATATATTCAGGTAAATCAATATCTTTTAGCAATATTACGTTTATGATCACGTTACGATACTTCATACAATGGAGAATGGAGAATTACAATTGCAATCATTGTTGCGTTGTAGTCATTAATACTAGAAAAAATTGAAATAGTTACGTAAATTTAAAAATAGAAAAAGACAAAAAGTTGTTTTAAATTTCATCGTTATCGTTATGTGTTATAGACTTTAAATTTGATAAACAATTTTTTTCTTTCTTTCTATTTCTAGTTATCGTAGTTGTTTCAACTTTTTGTAGCAAAAGATATCAAAATCCATGATATCAACTCTTAGTTCTTTAATTAACTTGATTTTTAACCAAAAATATTATTAGAGGTATTTTGTATGTAATTAGACAAGTAGTATTTGGTATGTCCAATCTTTATTTATTGACCTTTTTCTCTAAAAATGATTTTTCAGCAGCAAATAGACATTGATATCATTAATTTGATGAGAAAGATTGAGACCTTAGAGAAAAAAATCATTATCCAAAAGAGGGGAAAATTTGATCAATCTAGGAAATTGAATTTAGTGAAGATAGACATGGCTCAACTTGAATGGTACAAGAAAAACTCTAAAAATAGAAACATAGGATACTATGATAGCTACAAGAAAATGTACTTAACAAGTGACCATAATGTTGTTCAATTCCAAAAAAATCTCACAAACTATTGGAAAAAAATGGTTGAAGAATCATCATTGAAGCCTCAGCAAGAAGACATGTCTCTTCGTATTCGCTGGCTCTACGGCGGAACTACTTATAGGAGAATGGTTGAACCATTAGATATTGCTCAATACTATGTCAATGGTGGTAAAGACTATGTGACTAAAGCAAGATCTAGACACTACAAACAATTAGAGGATTGGCTTATAGAAGAAGCAACAACAACAAAAAGTGGATCAAACAAAGTAACTAGAGAAAATGTGGAATCAATTTTAACTCTAGATTCTTGCTTTTGGGCACATGTTGAAGAGGCTCTTATTTCATGCAAACAATTGAAAGGTGTAAAATTTAGTGTCATAGAAAAGGAAGATGCAAAAAGAAAATTGGTTGAATTTGAGAATTATGTTTACGGATTGCTCATGGAATATGCAGTGTCACCAGAGATTTTTCTTAGTGAGAGTAGCTATATGGAATGGTGGAATGACTATAAGGAAATTAAGGGAACTTCATATAGTTCATCACTCACACGTTTTATGAGCAATGCTTATAATTATAATGTGCAATATGTTAAAGGAACTTATAATTTTGGTTGAAAAATTGTAACCATCCTTGTGATTTAGCAATGTACAATGAAGTGGGACTTCTTTCACCTCACCACACACTTTTAAAGTTTTTGTGTCTTTACCTTTGTTGATTTTGGGTTGAGATCTTATAATTCTCATTTGTGTAGTGATATTGATAGTTGTTGCAAGTCTCCTTCCCAAAGAAATGTTGAAAGACTATCATGTACTTTTATTGCATTATTACATCCAAAAGACATGTTGTAACAAAGAATATTTTGAAATATGCATCTCCTAGTAGGCATCTGGCATAAAAAAAATATCAGCTGCTCCCTCAATATTTTACCTACCAAAGGTATATAATTCAATGCACAAAATGAATGAAATTCTTGTAAAAAGCTTGATCTTCAGTATAATGTCTGTAGGTGTGCCTCCAAGGCTAAGAGCAATTAATCATGGTTATAATCATACTCTATGAAGTCAGTATACAATGGAGAGCCATCCTCTGCCAAGTGAAGTAGGGAAAAACATTCATCACAAAAATAACAAGGGTTTTCTGGTGTCCATTTGTCATCTACCGTGACCTTTGTAGCTCTGAATATTTTGCAAACATGACATTTCTGAAAACGCATCTTCAGTTGAAAAGTGACTATTGGATAAACAGCCCGATTATGTACATCATCGACATGAATTAACCTCATATCTCGTATTACTAACGTATGGGTACAATCGCCCTGCAGGTGGACAGAGACACATCACATTCAACATATTCTGATTTATAATAAAACAGTTATCAATTTGGCCACATGAAACACCATCTTAGATGTAAATCCACGAACACAACCCTTTTCTAAAGAGAACTTAAATCTAGCATAAATTATGGTCCTTATGGATGCTAAATCATGCTCTTTAAAGGTAGTCTTTAGCACACATTAAAACAGAACAAAACAAAACTTATGGATTCTTTACTATGTTTGATGCATATTAAAAATAAAACAGAACACGACATAAAGTTAAAAATGTGAAATATTTTAGTTCCACCAAAAATGACGGAACCAAACAAAACAGTCCGAACAGGCACTGTACAATTACCATTCTATTCTTGCATCAAACAAGACTGAAGTTTTTTCCCTTTTCCCTTGAGAGACATTGTGCAATTGAAACATAGCAAAACCTCAACAAAACTTCCTTTTCAATTACAATAAGGCAAGTTTCTCATTTAAAACTAAGTTTAAAAGAAGAAAAAAAACATAAAAAAGGCAACAACCAAACAATAAAGCCGCGACAGAAAAAAGAGGGTACCTGATGACAATAAAGGTATCCAGCACCAAGTCGAAAGCTTAAGTCACAAAAGCGTATCTTTTGCATCTCAATAGATGAGAAACGAGGCATGTGTGATACAGATGCTTCCCCCACGACTGCCTTTTGTTTCAGCTGTAGTTCCCCATTTACAATACATTCCCATTTCTTCTGTGCCTCCTCCTTGGAGTTTCGAAGCCAATCCATTATGGGTTTGGTCAAATCAATAGCAGATGGATCCCTCAAATCAGTGTAAAATACATCCTGCAAAGAACTAGTTTTTCATTAAATTCAATGAAGAAATAATCATATTGTTACAAGAGGAAGTATAGGTGAATACCTCAATGAGAAAATAACCAGAAGGATCATGTTGCCCAGCTTTTTGCATAACCTGGTCTGTCGAGCAACAGATCTTGTCCCTCAATCCAGTTAAGGTCTGCGCACCATGAACTAGCAACTCTTGGGTCTACCCAAAAGAAAAAGAACAAAGAGGCTCTACGTGTTAATTTTGATGGTAGTTATCCAAGATTCATTTTCAAAATTAGGTATTGAATTTTATTTTCATTACATTGGCATCGCACTACATACCTTGACACCTTTTCGAACATTATGGTAAATCTCCACAGAGAGAAGAATTTCTTGATGCTGCACAGGTATGTGTTCCTGAAGGTCCACTGTGTCGACCTGCCAAATATTAAACCAGAACAATGATAGGGGATATGGACATGAAAAAAGAAGGGAAACGCATACAAGTGACACAACTTCAATACTGGTTTGAAAATATCACGTTATCACTACAAATGTATTTCAAGTTCTTCTATTGTGTTAATAAAGTTCAAGTTTGTTAGGATTAGAAGAACAACCATTTATTTAGAAGAAATAATAGCGCTATTATATTTAAAATATCATGGAAGTCCCATTACAAACTTTGCATTAAACCAACCTAAGTTAGTAGTTGAACACATTACACATGTGATTTGCACAAGGATACAAAAAGAAGAAATCAAATGCATCCCCAAAACCCTCAAATAATTCCTGATCTGATTTCTAATGTGTGTTTTTAGTTGGTTGTAGACTTCTTCACTTTGAGATAAAATTCAAACAAAGATTTAATCTAACTGAAAAAGGTATGTTGACATGCAATATAGAAAAGCAAAAGTGTAGAAGGCATACATAAAAGAGGCTGCAACACTTTAATAATTGCTTTAACTTATCTGAAAGTAGGATACAGCAGTAAAGTGTTTCAAATAGAACAGAATAAATGATATATGAAGCAATAATCAAATAAGAATTTCAGGCAACCTTTCTGACAGAACTTGTGGACCTAAGAGACATCATCCTTTCGGTTCTTACTGATTTGTCGGCAGAGTCATTCATCCTGCAAACAGGACTAAACAAAAGGACAAGACACCTGAATTAGATGTGTTATATACAATGGAATAATCACATAATTATTTACAATACTGACTCAAATGAATGAAGTCTGACTTCCGCCTTGTCTTCTTCCTGCTTCTGTTTGATTTTAACAATGTTCTCCACCTTTTCTATACAGTTATTCTGGAAATCAATCAAATATAAGAGAGACATAACCCCCAAAAAATACAAGGATGGATATAGATATAATTGTTTGATGAAACGTATAAAAAACTAAACAAGCTTTAAGAATTTTTCAATATCTGAATAAATGGATCAGGGCACACGTTCATCTCAAAGTCCAATGTGAAGCAGCTTCTAACAGTTAGCATTATCTGACTAACTTATTCTAACAACAAAGTAAAATTATATGCGACAACAAGTAAAGAAATGGTTATCGGGTGTGGACACACTTCACAAGCCTACTAAACTAACTTATACCCATTTGATTATGAGCTGATAAGATTTAACATTCCAATTGGAACATAAGACTTCATGTCTCAGGCTTTATAGTGAAGAGGGGAAGAAAATATAAACATCAAATATTTACATAGAAACATAAATGCTTTTAGAGAATTAACATACATCAAGAATGGAATTATTTGTTCCACTTCTCTTTCTCCTGTTCTTCTTCTGACACCTGCAACCAACAAGAATTTCTTTACTCCTTATGTTTACTGCAACAAGAAGTTGACTTGAGAATGTATGGGCAGTAACTCACTATTGCTAGGCTTGTGTATATGCATTTACACTAATGAATTCAGAACACGTGTAGCCCAACTATATAACTCCCTAACACACTATAAAAGTTTCACACATACATAATATTACTACTGTAATTCTAATCCATTCTCTATGGCCGAGACATTGTAGAACCTTGCACTGAATTAAATTCAACTAAATGTACGGGGAAGCAAGGAACTAAATTCCGCGTAGTAATAATCTGCGCATAAGATAAGAATAACAGAGAAAAAAAGGAGGGGAAGTGACTGACCCTGCATTAGGTTGGTTCAAAAGTGGTGGATGATTTTCGTTGTTCTCTCTACCCTGTAATAACAAATGGATTAAAGTGATAGATAAACATAAACCGAATTAAAATTAGAGAATTAAATACAAAATTGTCGGGAAGAGCATACCTCAAGAACTTGTTTCAAAGCCATGTCCATTAACTCATGCTCTGTAAATACTTTAAGGTCATTGACCCTGTAAAGATATGACAAAAATAGTGAACAAAGATAAATGTGGGCAGTGAGTTGTAGTAGAGAATATAGAGGAAGAGTGCATACAAAATATCATGATGAGAAGAAGAATCATGAGGTAACTCGGCTTCTAGATTCTGCATAAGGACAAATATAAAATAAAATTAAAAAAATGGAAGATTGAAGGAAATGGAAGAGAAAGCTGAGAGAGAAAGTGAAACCTGAAGTTCAGTTAGAAGAGAATCCTGAAAAAGAGGAACCCTGGTGACGGAGCCAACCATATTGGAGACGTAAATGGGTCCACCCCTCGGAATGGGGACTGAAGGATTGCATTCTCCTCCGTCTGCAATTGGAATTGAACATTCGAATTCATCCATTATTGTCGCTGGACGAATTGAATTGTGAATGAAAACACCAAATCACTGCACTGCACCGACTCTGACTTGTGTAAACTGCTCACCTCAAATAGAGTTGAGTCTCCAGCCTTCTACTATTTAGTGGTGCACACCACTCTCATCAAACAACCCAATTCCTAAATAGCATATCAAAATCCTCACATTAATCTATTTACTCAATTTTTTCAGCGGGGGCAGTATAGACTTTATACTAGCTGTGAATTTTCCTACGTAGATAGTAAAAGATAGAAATAGATAGATATTAGATAACACCAAACGAAAATACAAAAATAGCAACAAAAGAAACATATACTTCTAATCAAAGAAAACAAACCAAGTAGACAACCCAGGAACTTACGGAAACAGTTATTATGTGGCAAGTACTACACTGATATGTTGACTCGCGGCAACAAATCCAATTGTCCATAAATACATGTACACATATATCTAATGGCTCCTAAGCTTATCTAATAGTAATTATGGGTTTAAAATTGCTGGTTTATTAAATAACTTAGGGTCAGTTTGGCAAGGCCAAAAAACAAGCTTATAGTGGATAGCTTATAACATTAAAGCTAATAGCCCTGTTTGGTAACTGTTTTTTCTCACGAACTTATATCGTTTTTTTATAAGCTACTTGAAGTAGTGTTTGAGCTTATAGCTTATAGCGTTTCACTTTTTCTTCCTTTTTTACCCTGATTGTCTTAATTGAAATTTTTTAAATATTAATTAAAAATATATTTTTTACGTCATTTTATACTTTTCAGCTAGTTCAACGGCTGATTTTACCAAATACTTCAAATTAAATCAGCTATCCACTATTAACTAGCTTATCCCCTATCCGGTATAAGCTCATCAGCTATCAGCAAGGATAGCTAGCTTATTTACTATCAGCTATTTTCCCAAACAGAGCCTTAGTGACCAGCATCACATTATGGATGATACTATGTTGTAATCAATTATTAATAGTTCAACACAGTTTGTGTTGGCTAAGTGATCCAGGAATTTATAACAACAACTAACAATTCTTTGCTGAAGAGTATTCAAATATCAACAATCACGAAAACCCCCGAATTTTGAACATATAAAAACCCTAACAATAATTTCACACCACAATTATATTACTGATAGTCTCAATTGCATAACATATCAACCAATTTATCACAATTAGAATCATATATAAAAAAAAAAAATCACAAAAACTTAAACAGTGAAATTTTTAGATTCATTACCTTGCTGAGTTGCAGTTATGTTCACTGTTGGTGGCTTGGATTGCGCCACGGTGGATGGCCGAACAGAAGCAGTTGGCTTGGCGGAGTGAGGAAGAAAGAAACAGGTCGCAATCGCCAAAGAGAAGGAAGGAGGGAGATGGAATCGGTCGCGTGCGGCGATGGCGGCGACTGGAAAGCTGCCGTCGGCGAGCAGTAGATGATGGTGAAGATGAGAGAATATGGAGAGTATAATGTGAGTTTGAGTATAGGTTGCAAATCTTAGGGTTATATGTGTAATTTTTTAAAATTTAGGAAACTATCAAATTGGTTCTAATGAAAAATATAAAATTCGTCAATCATTGATAAAGTTTATTAGTAGAGAGGGTTTGGAATTTCCCTTAAAAAAAAGAGACCCACTTGTTGACTTTACCAAATAGTACCCTTCTTTGCAATTGCAAAGACTATAACACACAGCATCACATAAGCTTCTATACTTCAAGTTATTATTTATCTTTCAAGCACCATGATACAACTTAAACTGTAAGTACTATAATATTAAACCATTATTATTTTTTCTTTATTTGATTTATTTTTATTTTGACCAAAATTACATGAACTAGTAATTCATTTGCATAAATTTTATTTTATTTATTATGGTTTCAGATTTAGCAACGGAATTGAACTTTCATCTTTTGTGACAAGTTGTGAAATTCTAAAGAAATCATGGAGTGTTATCTCATCTAGTTATGAAGACATAGTTTCCAACGTTGGTTTTGGATTGTGTTGGAAAATTTATAAAGAACAAAGTTCTGATTTGACTATTATAGCCTTTGAAGCCACTTCAGATTTTTCTTTCAATTTTAAAAGTGATTTGGTTTCATCTTCTGATCTTAAAGGGAAGAATTTTCTCCACTTTGAGTTTTTGTGTTATAAGGGTAACACTTTTTTCTCTCTTAACAATGCTGCTGTTTCAATCTTTTGTGAAAATATTCAGAAGCTTGATCAGTTGAAATCTGAGGTACACTCCCCTTTTTTCTGTTTTGATTTATTTTCTGAGTTTTGATTCTAATTGAATTTTAAACTGAATTATATTAAAAAAAAAAAATCAATTTTGCTGCAAATCTAGTGCTTGTTGTGTAACTGGTCAAGGATTATTCAATGTTAATAACACTTTTTTGAATTGAATTTGAGCTGTTTAACTTTCCAATTTGTATTTGTTAATAGTTGATTAGGACTTTATGGTTGTTGAGAAGCTAGGAGGTTATTTGAGGTAGTTATTCTGTTATCTCCTTATAATCGAATGTAACCTCTTTGAGAGATATTATGTAAAACATATAAAAGGCTTGTAATTTGCTTCAATTGAGATAATTAGAATGATCATTTTTCCAATATGAGACTATTTTATATTTTCTAATAGTTCTCTAAGTCGATAATCATAGAAGAACTTTGCAGAATCCGTTCATAACAGTATTGATCACCAGAATATTAAACTGCTTAGCTTTGCAAATTACTATTTAAGAATAAAACAGACTGAAAAGCAAAATGTAAAGGGGGTTTTATTTTTACTCTTTGTTTTGCATAAAAGTAATGATGATGTCTGTATGTTCATGTTGCTGTTTTTATTTTACAAATCTAGTTGCCTTTCCATAAACCAGTGATTTAAAATATGCATATTTATATTACCTGAATAAGGTTTTTAGATTTAGTGTATGGATTTGCAGTGGGATTGATAACATCATAGTTAATCATTGTGATTTTGTAGACGCTATACTATGTAGTTGTTGGAAAATCATGACGATTCACCGTGAAACCTGTTGAGTTCAAATGTGAATGGTTAAATCTCGCATCGATTATGAATGAAAAAAATTATGAATATCTAAGAGAGGTGACCCATATAGCCACTGTCTTAAGGTTTTTGGTTGAAAAGTCGTGTCAAAGTCTCTTGAAATCCCGAAGCATTTAGTTCGTTG
Organism: Cicer arietinum; assembly: GCF_000331145.2. Classification (NCBI taxonomy): domain Eukaryota; kingdom Viridiplantae; phylum Streptophyta; class Magnoliopsida; order Fabales; family Fabaceae; genus Cicer; species Cicer arietinum. The sequence continues at coordinate 1,189,330 of NC_021161.2, forward strand.
TTGCTTGTGTGACCCGGACTACCCAACAAAACAAAACATGCAATTGAAAGAGGTTTTTAAATTAATCTTGTAACAAATGTACTAATTATGTCTTCAAAATATTGTAAATCTTTTGGATGTTTGTTTATAGTTTCTCTGACTATATTGTTACTGGACAATCTCCAAATCCTAATCCTTATATAACAATCTTAATGCAGATTTTAAGTACCAATCCATTGACTCCATTGATTATTACTGGACAAGGTCTTGGAGGAACAATTGCATCTCTCTTCACAATATCACTATTAGATAACATTGGTTCAACAAAGAATAGACCACTATGCATCACATTTGGTTCACCCCTTATTGGTGACAAGAAATTACAACAATCAATATCACGTAGTTCAAATTGGAATTCTTGCTTTATAAACATTGTGTCATGCAAAGATTCTCTTCCAAGGCTATTCACCACAAATTACATGCCTTTAGGAACATTTATCTTTTGTTCTGATTTTGATTCTACTTGTTTTGAGAATCCTGATTCTAGTTTTGAAATTCTTGTTACGTTAAGCAAAATACACGTTCAAAATCGAGGATTTCGTTCGGTTGATTATGGAAATATAGTCGAAAATCTCAAACGTAAAGCGATTTGCAAGGATTTTTCTGGTTTGGTCGGAGATAAGACTCATTCAGATTCACTTGCAATTAGTATCAGATTGCAGTTGCAGCATGCATTAGGATTGACACCACCTATTCTGGTATGTAAATTTCTTCTATTTATTCTAAAATTTGACATTTATAACACTTAAGGATGAATTTAGAGAAGTTTATTTATGTTAACTTTAGACTCATAATTTATATCATACTACTAGTCCTAGTAAACTCAAAGTTTCTCTAACCTCATTTCTGAATTTAACTTTGGTTGCAGCAACGACATAACATTGATATCAATGTTCTTGAAACAAAGATAAAAAAACTAGAAGAAAGATTCATCTTTCAAAAGAGGATATCATTTGATCCATCAAAGAAATTGAATCAAATGAAAGGACACATGGCTCAACTTGAATGGTACAAAAAGGAAACAAAAAACCACCACATAGGTTACTATGATAGCTACAAAAACATGAACTCACCATTTGATCATGATGTTGTTGAGTTTCATAAAAAACTCACAATTTATTGGGAAAAAATGGTTGAAGAAGTTGAGATGAAACCTCAAAAAGAAGGCGCAGCTTTTTGCACGGTATGGCTCTACGGCGGAACTACTTATAGAAGAATGGTTGAGCCTCTAGTCATTGCTCAATACTATAAAGAAGGTGGTAGAGATTATGTGAATAAAAAAAGGTCTAAACATTTCAAACAATTGGAAGAATGGTTGAAAAAAGGTTCAAAAAATGATCAAAATGAATTAAATAGTACATGTAAGAAGAATGTGGAAGTTATTTTGACTATAGATTCTTGCTTTTGGGCACATGTTGAAGAGGCTATACTTGCATGCAAAGAGTTTAAGGTTATGAAAGACAAAGATGAGGCATTGAAGAAATTGGTTGAATTTGAGAACTATGTTTATGGATTGCTTAAGGATTATGCAGTGTCTCCTGAAATTTTTTTGAGGCAAAGTAGCTATATGCATTGGTGGAATGATTATAAAGGTATTAAGGGATCTTCATACACTTCAAAACTTGCTAACTTCATGAATGATGCTAGAAAGCTTAAACAATATGCCTTGGGAGTTTATGATTTTCCCTAAAGTATATGGTCTAATGAATAATAAAATGAAAATCGTATGTGTAAATAGATTTTTTTTTATCTGTAGATAAAATGGTAAATAAATTCACACACAACTGTAATGTTTTGAGTTCAAATTCAGGATATAGTATACAGCCTAACTAAATTAGCATGTAAGTTAAGTTAGGCGTTAGAGATTGTATTTTGTAAATAAATTAGAATTTCATTGCAACATTATGAAACTTTTTGGTATTGCCTTCGACAATTTTAAGCTAGGATTTTCCTTTTGAAACTTTTTGGTATTGTCTTTGGCAATTTTAAGCTAAGATTTTCCTTTTCTTTTGGTGTTGTGAATTATGTTAAATAGAAGTTTTTTATCTTTATTTTTTCTTCAAATCGACATTCACAAAATGTACTAAGTTAAATAAATTTTTTGTTTTAAAACTCAATCGAAAGATAGCCAGTGGCATACAAAATAATTAAATGGTGTGGAAAATTAATATCCTTGTGTCACATCTTGAATTGAATGAAGTCAAATGAAATAGTTAAATTGAAATTAAAAAAAAAAGTGGAAAATGACTGTTCCTTGTAGTTGTAGACTAGGAAGAAAATAGTTATAGAGTACTATGATAAAAGATGGTAAATAAAATATGGGTATAAATTATTCTAATAATAGAAGATTTTCACAGATAATTTATCTTTAATCAAAGATTATTAGATACTTAAATTCAACTATGATAAATTTTAAGTTAACCACTTAATTATGTATTCAATAAACTTTTAAGTTTATGGTATACAAAAAATATAAATTTGAAGTTCACTACTATCATTTATGGTAGAAAAGCTAAAGAGAATTGTTTAAAATAGGATAAATATAAGATTATCCTACCAATTTATAGTTCCCAAAAAGCTTTGATCCATTTGGAGTAATTGATCATACCATCCGAAAATAGTTGTCATATTTGTTAAAAAATTAATAATGATTCTAGATGGTCGGCTGCAATAGAAATTGTGCGACATAAAAGCTATGTTACAAAAACTACAAAAGAATGAGTAAATAAAAAAAATAAAAAAGAGAATTTCGTTTGTGTAAATGAAAAAAATACTACTATAAGATTACTATGCCAATTATAGAAATATATATTTTTCATTATTTTGAGTAACCTGTCAGCAGTTCACAGCTCACAGCTCAAACCGAGTAATATCGCCACTCCAGCTCCATTCCACTCCACACTCTCTAAATCACACATCCCGTGATCAACGCACCACACTTCACCACGTGTCCTCATCATTTTCCTCAACAAAACCCCTCTTCATCCCTTCACTCTCCAAAACAAACAAACAACAACAACAATGGCATCATCATCAACAACATTACTCTCATTGTTCTTGTTCCTCTTCCTCAACCTCAACCTCTCCGAATCAAGACTCACACTTGACTACTACCAAAAAAGATGCCCTCAATTCCAACAAATCGTCCAACAAACCATAACCTCAAAACAGATCCAATCACCAACAACTGCCGCCGCCACACTCCGTCTCTTCCTCCACGACTGCCTCCTCCCTAACGGCTGCGACTCCTCCATCCTCCTCTCTTCAACTCCCTTCACTAAAACCGAACGCGACAATGACATCAACCTCTCTCTCCCAGGTGATTTTAGAATCACAAGTTCATTGTGATACCAAATATACTTTAATTAATTGAATAATATTTTTTTATATTATACCAATTTTTAATTCAATATTTCTCTTAATTATTTTTCTCAGGAGATGCTTTCGACGTGATTGTACGCATCAAAACCGCTCTCGAACTTGCTTGTCCAAACACCGTTTCTTGCTCCGACATCCTGGTAACCGCCACACGCGACCTTCTCATCATGCTCGGTGGTCCCCACTTTAACGTCTACCTCGGCCGCCGTGACGGCCGTTCTTCCATCTCAACAACCGTGAACGGTTTTCTCCCAAAACCTACAATGTCAATTTCGGAAATAACAAAAATCTTCACGAATCGAGGTTTCACCGTTGAAGAAATGGTTGCTCTTTCCGGTGCACACACCGTTGGGTTTTCTCATTGTTCTGAATTCACTTCAGAAATCTACAATAATTCATCTTCGGTTTCAAGTTCTTATAATCCTCGTTTTGTTGAAGGGTTAAGAAAAGCGTGTGGTGATTATAGAAATAATCCGAGTTTATCTGTTTTTAATGATATAATGACGCCGAATAAGTTTGATAATGTTTACTTTCAGAACCTCCCTAAAGGATTGGGGGTGTTGAAATCAGATCATGGGTTGTTTAGTGATCCAATAACGAGGCCTTTTGTGGAAACCTTTGCGGCGGATCAAGATAGGTTTTTTAGGGTTTTTGCTAAGTCAATGGAGAAGCTTAGTCTTTTGGGGGTTAAAACTGGAAGGAGAGGTGAGATCAGAAGAAGATGTGATCAAATTAATTAATTCTTCTTCATCTTCTTAATTTGTTCTGGATTTTTATTTTTGTTTTTTGGAAAAATTAAAACTTCACTTTTATTCGGTCTTTTTTTTGCTACATTCTCATAGTAAGATTTATAATTATAATTATATATAAAATACTGTTATATGTGCATGAATTTGATTTTTTTTAAGCTCAACTATATTCTACAGACATAATTATAATGTGGGAGCTGGTATATGTTGTATTGTAAAATTTAATAAAAGTCTTCTTTTTTTTTCTTCTTATCCTTTTTTAAGAATCTTATTTTAGATTGTGATGGTAAGTTTACTATGATTATAGTTATTACTATCTATAACTCTGAATGTGCATGAATTTGATGTTTTTAAGCTCAATTATGCATATACATGAATTTGATCCTTTTTTTAAGGCATTGGCATTGTGTTGTAAAATTTAATTAATTAATAAAAGGGCTTTTCTTTTTCTTTTCTCCATTGTTTAAGGATCTTAGAAGGTGGTGTTTGTGTTGATTGTTGTGATACACATATTCGATGCATAGATTTGATGTGGAAGTACGCATTTGTTGAAGCACGATGAGTGTAGTTAAGTTTGAGCTTAAAATAAACTAGTATAGTACTAGATTTAATAACTAGCTGTAGTTAAATAAATGAAAAAAATAAAGAGAATTTAAAGGAGTATATTAAAATGAAGGAGATGCTTTTTGATGTTGAAAATGTGGCGTTTTGTATGCAGAGGAAAGGCTCATTTTTGTCGGTTATTATTAGTGGTGTAATGTAAACCAGCTGGTTTCATAAGGCCAACAAGTGCATGTGGAAGCACATAATTTATTAGACAGTTGTAGATTTGATTTGAGTGTTGTTATTGTTAATGCACCTACCTTATTAGGCGCCGCGTATATACAACATTAAAATTGTAATTTCTTTTTAATAATGTAGTTGGTCGGTGTTTTTTTTTAGAGTGATTTATTGTGGTTTTTTATAAATATTTTAATTTATTGTTTTTTTTTTTTTTTTGGTTTTTTGGGTCATGAACAAGTTTTTTAAAACACTTTTAAGAAGGACAATACTTAGATCAAGGTGTCATTTCAACGATTTTGAATTTGTGGTTTTTGATAGTTTTGTTTGTGTTTTACCATAAAAAATCGGATGTAAAGTATTTTTCTTTTAAAATAAAAAATAGCTCTGATCAACCGATAAATAAAAGAAAAATATATGTAGAAATGAATCAAATAATCATATTTCAAATTTTTTAAAATAATCAATTATTAAAATAACAATATTAATTATTAATTTATCAACTTTATTAATTTTTCATAGTAAAATCTATCTTCAAAATACACCAAAAGTTATGCCACTCATTCAATTCCCGCCCAAAATAAAATGATAAAGTTGTATCATGTAAATATTTTGTTTTGACTTAAAAGGTTTTGTACTTGACTATTGTGCTTACTCAAATGGGAACAACTGTAGTGAAATTCGCATATATATTAGAGAAAGAAGATCCAAATCAAAGCAGAAAGACTTTATGCGTGGTCAAATGATGAATGTGGTGCCAGGCTGGATAAGCTCATCATATTGTTAAGGTGGGTCCTGGTATCATGCTTTTTGCAAATAATATGCTGGCTAAGTCCTTATCATTTATCAATCAATTTTAGGATTATTTTTTCCAAATAATTTTGTGCTAGGATCACGGAACTTCAATTCTATAATTCAAACTCATGTAACCGTGTTTTGCAATTACAAATTGAATTATAAATATAAGACATTTTACATTTGATTTTACTATTGTAACGGATAAAAAGCCAAGCATTCAAAAAAAAAAAAAAAGAGTATTATGATATGGGTAGTATACAGGGGAAGGGGTTATTACTAGGGTAATATAATATATCTTTGCAACTCTTGAAGTTTGTTGGTAATATCAAATTTTCAATTTTGTTGTTACTTGGTAAATTTACGGATAAAATGAGTAGTTTAATGAAAAATTAGGAGAAGAGATAATTATTAAGGTAAAATTATCCATTATTTATCACCAAGTTTTTCTTAGTATTAATTTACAAAATGGTCTATTTTGTAAGAGGAAATTCTAATTAGTGCTTTTGGATAAGGAAGATAATGGGGGTGAATACTCATCCAAATCTTTAATTTTTTGGTTTCTATTAATTTTAATTTATCCAATCTTTAATTTTGTTGGTTTTACTAAATTTTAATTTATGATAGTGTAAAATAGACTATAGAATATTAGTTTTCGATAATGTATTTAAAGATGGGGAGACAAAATTATAGAAGTAGATGAATATTTATGAACATTCACTGTAATGGATTGGTATCTTTAATAGACTTCTTTTTCAAAAAAATCTAATAGGCCTCTTATTACAATATATTGGGTTTGAGTACTACGATTGAATCTAAAAGTGCACTATTAAATTAGTTAAGTTGGGAGGAGAAACAAATTTGATAAAAAATAATAATAAAAAAAAATGAGAGAGACGGAAAAACCAAAGTAGTTTATTTATATTTTATATCTTTAATTTGTCTCAAAATAATTGTTGATGATAAATGAAAGAGACAATATGACATTTTATTAAAAATATATGTAATAATTATTATATAATTTAAATATGATAAATGTAAAGTGAGTATATAATAAATTAAGAATATTAATTAGAAAGTACAATTAAAAAAATTAAAATTACATAAAAAATAAAAAGTGATAATCAGTATTTCTTTTACTAATATAACAATTATTTTAAAATAAAAAGAGTACTATATTATAATATAGTGCACGCCAATTTATTTTTTAAATAGTGCATGTCAAATTGTCAATTGATTGATCATACTATTAGACATATTTATATGTGTTAGAAGTAGTTTAACGTAGAAGTTAGTTATATTTAGGTATAATTGTTATATTAATTATGTTAACAATGAAAAGTGGAAGAAAGAGGAAGAAGAGAAAACAACCACTCTAGGGTTTCATATCATATAATAAACCAAAACTAAAGTTAATAGGGTTACAATGAGTATATATAGAGGAAAATAGAAAATATCTAAAATACCCTTACTACTAATATATAATAATATTATCTAATATCTCCCCTCAAACTCACGATGCATTAACATGGAGCATCGAAAGTTTGTCAACTAAAAAACGAAAATGTTTAATGGAATGCACCTTTGTGAACAAATCAGCAATCTGTAAAGAAGAAGGGACAAATGGTAGAGTAATAGTTCCATGCTGAAGATGATGACGAGTAAAATGACAATCAATCTCAATGTGTTTGGTGCGTTCATGAAAGACCGAGTTGTGAGCAATTTGAATAGCACTCTTATTATCACAGTGCATCGGAGTTGGCTCAGCAAGAGAGATACCCATATCAGACAAAAGCCAACGCAACCAAATTATTTCAGCGGTAGTGGATGCCATAGCACGATATTCAGCTTCTGTAGAAGAGCGAGAGACAATGTCTTGTTTCTTACTCTTCCAAGAAATAAGAGAGTCTCCAAGAAAGATACAAAACCTTGTGGTGGATTTACGATCAGTGGTATCACCAGCCCAATCAGCATCAGAATAAGCTCGTAACTCCAATGAGGATGATGATGGAAAGAGAAGACTTTGAAATTGAGTTCCTCGAAGATAACGAAGAATCCGAAGAACTGCTGCCCAATGTACTGTAGTGGGGGAGACAACAAACTGACTAACAACATGAACAGCATAAGCAATGTCAGGTCTGGTAATCGTAAGATACACTAAGCTGCCAACCAAAGTACGATACAAAGTGGAATCTGGTAAAGGAACACCATCCGAGGGAGCATATTTTACATTCAACTCAAGAGGAGTATCTGCTGCTCTAGTATCAGAAAGACGAGCCTGATCAAGAATGTTGGCAATGTACTTGGATTGAGAAAGAAGGTAGCCTCTAGGAGAGTAGGCAACTTCAATCCCCAAGAAATAGCGAAGAGTTCCCAAGTCCTTCATCTCAAACTGTTTGGCTAACTGCAATTTCAACTCATTAATTCCACTAACATCATCACCTGTAATAATCATATCATCAACATATAGAGAAAGTATAATGCGACCATGAGTGGTGGACCTTATAAACAATGCAGAATCATGTTCACTAGAGCGAAAACCAAGAGAAGTGATCACAGTAGAGAATTTCTCAAACCAAGCTCGAGGAGCTTGTTTAAGACCATATAGAGCCTTTTTTAACTTACATACTTCCCCTGGATCATGAGAAACTCCTTGTGGAGGGACCATATAGACTTCTTCATGAAGCTCACCATTTAAAAAGGCATTTTTGACATCCATTTGGGAAATATGCCATTGACGAATAGATGCAACTGCAATAAGAGTACGAATAGTGGTCATCTTGGCTACAGGAGCAAAAGTTTCTTCATAATCCATACCATATTGTTGAGAGAAACCCTTAGCAACAAGACGTGCTTTGTAGCGCTCAACTGACCCATCAGACTTAGTTTTGATCTTGTATACCCAACGAGACCCAATAGCACGTTTTCCAGGAGGAAGAGGTACTAATTCCCAAGTGTTGGTTTTGTGCAATGCAGATAGTTCTTCTGCCATAGCCTGCTGCCAAAGAGGATCAAGAACAGCCTCTTTATAGGAAGAGGGCTCAGACAAACTGTGAATAGAGGTTAAGAAAGAAGCAAACGAAGCTGAGTAAGTTGAATAGACAAAATCAGGTAACTGAGTAGACTTACGTTGACGAGAAGGGTAACGAGGAGGATCAACAATCGCAGGAGGTGGTTGGACAGCCGGGGGGACAAGAGGGATGTCATCATGTGGAGTAGTAGTATTTGTCCTGCAATTCTCAACATTACAATCACTAGAAGCGCTATCATTAGGACCAAACGGATCAATATGGGTTAGTTCAGAACTCTTAGTAATCTGCGAATCAGAGGAAACAGAGTAAAAAGGAATGTGCTCAAGAAAAACAACATTACGAGATACATAAAGTTTTCTTGCATGAGGATCATAACAACGATAACCCTTTTGACCATCCCCATAACCAAGAAAAACACACATGGCTGAACGAGAAGACAACTTACTGCGCTCTACTTGAGGGCGAAGAACAAAACAAGTAGAACCAAAAACTTTCAAAGAATAGTAATCAGGGGTAGAAGCATATAATTTTTCAAAGGGAGACAAACCTGATATGATAGAGGATGGAATTCTATTAATAGCATGAACAGCAGTAAGAACTGCTTCTCCCCAAAACTCACTAGGAACTGAAGCGGACAACAAAAGGGAACGAGCAGTCTCTATAATGTGACGATGTTTCCTTTCAGCAACTCCATTTTGTTGAGGAGTATCAGTACAAGATGTTTGGTGGCGAGTGCCATCATAAGCAAGTAATTCAGAAAATTTATTAGAGGTATATTCACCACCTAAATCACAACGAAAACACTTTATAACAGAATTATGTTGAGTTTTGACCATTGCACGAAATATATGATAAATGTCAAAAAATTCAGACCGATTTTTCATAAGATAAACCCAACAATAACGAGTGTAATCATCAATAAACGAAACATAATATCTAGATCCACCTTTGGTGAGCACCGGTGATGGACCCCAAACATCAGAGTGAACTAAATCAAAAGGCGCATATGAAACGGAAACACTTTTACTAAACGGTAAAGCTGGAAATTTAGCAAGTTTACAACCACAACAATCTGAGATATCACAGGGTTTTAACTTTCCTAAGGCTCCAGTAGAAGCCAAATATTTTAATCTAGAAGCAGAAACATGTCCAAGGCGAGAATGCCATAAATAAAAACTAGAAGATAATGAATTCAAGCGAAAACTAGATAATAAGTCAGCAGTAGTTGTTGAGGCTGCAGTATCTGGGAGTCGTAGTTCATCCAAAACGTAAAGTCCCCCCTGTCTATGGCCTGTCCCAATCAGCCTCCCAGAATGTGGATCCTGCACACAACAAGAAGTGGAAGAAAACGTAACCGAATAACCGAAATCACATATTTGACTAACAGAAGCAAGACTCAAAGTAAGATTAGGAATATAATAAACATTAGAAAGAGACAAGTTAGGTGTGGAGACAGAACCAATGCCTGCTAGTGGCATAGCAGTCATAACCGACACAGACGAGGCAGGTTTCACAGACACAAAAGATTTATCATCGTATGTCATATGATGAGATGCTCCAGAATCAAGAATCCATATGGAAGGAGATATATCTGACATACCAGATGAGTTCAAACCTTTAGAAGAGGTGGCAGACATGGCATGTGATTGAGTGGCAAGAAGTCTTTGAAGCTGTTCTGCAATATCAGATGTTTGGGAAGCAGTCTCAGATGAGTATACAGAACCAGAACTAGAGTCAATGGTAGGAGGAGCAGAAGCAACAACATTGGACGATGGCCCCCTAAAATTCTTCTTATGTGCTCTCCCCAATTTCGGACAACGTGCCTTCCAATGACCTTTTTCTTTGCAGAATGCACATTCATCATTACCAAGCCCAACTCTCCCTTGAGATGTTTTTTTTTGAACAGGAGCAACAAAAACAGATGGAGGAGCTGAGAGAATTTCCTTATTTAACATACCAGAATGAGTCTTAAGTCTGATTTCTTCTGCCAACAATTCACTAACTACTGATTCAACATTAGGAAGGGGGGAACGATGCAAAATACCCCCACGAAGGCCCTCAAAATCATCACGAAGAGCCATTAGAAACCAAACCAGACGTTGCTCCTCTCTTTGATCAATGTATGCTTTGACAGCTTTCAACTCAGGTGATTCCATAAGAGCCAATTGATCCCACAGATTAGTCATTGCCGAATAGAATTCTTGAATGGTCATATTGCTCTGCTTAAGGGATCTAATATCACTTTCTAGCTGATAACGTTTTGCAAAGTTAGACTGAACATACAAACGTTTCAAGTGATCTCAAATCTCTTTAGCAGTATCATATTTTGCTAGTTGTACTCCTATAGACAACTCAACAGAATTATTAATCCAAGTAATAATTTTTGAATTACTAACATTCCATGTTTTCAGATCTTTTGCATATTGAGTTTCATCCTTTTTATCTGTAGGCTTAACAGAAGTTCCATCAACAAAACCCCACATATCTTTTCCAATCAAAAAATTTTTCATCACATAACTCCAATAAGAGTAATTTTGTCCATTGAGGTGAACACTAACAGCTTGAAGAGAATCATCCTTAACACCAGCCATAACAAATAATGACAGAAAAATACGACAAACACAATCACTGAGAGAAAATAAATTAAGAATAACCTGGTGCTGTGCGAGCACGATTTCTCCCTCTCCAGACGTCGTTTCGTCAATCCGACCGTTGATGACGAAGACCTATATGTTGCGAACCTGCTGTCCAAAAATCAGCCCGATCCAACGGTTAATGAATGCGCAATCGATGTTTTTCTGAGACTGATTTAACAAAATCGGGAATAGGGTTACTCTTCTCTTTTCTCTTTTGGTGGTTGTCTTTCCTATCAAAATAGTCTCTCTCTTCTCTACGGTAGATCCCAAAATCAACCAAAGCTCTCTGATACCATGTTAACAATGAAAAGTGGAAGAAAGAGGAAGAAGAGAAAACAACCACTCTAGGGTTTCATATCATATAATAAACCAAAACTAAAGTTAATAGGGTTACAATGAGTATATATAGAGGAAAATAGAAAATATCTAAAATACCCTTACTACTAATATATAATAATATTATCTAATAAATTATATTATGAGAACTATATAGTTGGGTTATATTAGGTATCTTAGAGACCTTGTTGCAGTTTTTTATATAAAATATATTTTTTTCATTTGTTTTTTTACAATTTAAAATAAATATATAAAAAAAATTAAAAATTACCTAAAATGAGAAACTATTTTGTATATTTTATGATAAATATTATTTCTTTTTATAATTGGTCATTTTGAAGAAAAAAAAGTGAGTTTTATCGTAGTAATTAAACACAAAATAGCCTCTAGATTTTCTTCCTTCAAAATGTCTAACAATAAATCTTTAAATTTATGAAATAACAATTTTTTTTTAATAATATATAACAAAAGAGCCTTTAATTCAATAGTAACAGGTGAGTTTGGACAGGTTTGAATTGAGTGGTCTACTATTGGATAGAAACCAATGTTTTAGTCCAAGAGTAATGGCTACTTATTTAAAATAGAAAAAAATAAATAAAAAATAAGAAGAACCCATTTATTGAGGCCCATAACATAATTACAGCTTTCAACATCCGAGTACTACTGACCAAAAACACCAATGAACTATCTTAAAAAATATTGGCAAAAAAGATTTTAGCAAAGTTACGAAAACTGAATTTTGTACCCCTTAATTAACTCTATACCTTCTATTTAAAAAATTTAAGTTTGAAATATCAAAAATATCCTTAATTAAACTGTAAAAAAAAATGACATCATACCTCCACTATTTGTATGTTCGAGAAAAGTGAGTTTTGTTCTAAAAAAAATTTTTTACTGGAAATTTCAGGAGAAATCAAATTTCTGATTGTTTGTTTTTAATACCGGAATTTTCAGATTTCGGGTGAAACTCCCGAAAATTTCAAAAATGAAATTACCGGTATTGATTCATACCTACTGGGAATTTCAAATTTTTGAGATGTTTTACCAAAAATTTTAAATTTTCGGGATGTTCACCGGAAATTTCATTTGTCACTGAAATTTCCAGTACAGTTTTTTTACATGTTTTGTAAATTTATTTTTATATTTTTTTCGTTCTATTGTTTTTCAGTGAGGACTAGAAGAACAAAAATCGACGTTGAACATTCTCGAGTTCGACTTTTTACACAATCAAATAGGAGAGTTGCAGTTGAGAAAATAAGAAAGAGAAACGAAGAAATACATGCTCATGATTATAATATTCAACATGAGTTTGAGCAAGATCATGTGTTTGATGATGAACAGGATCAGCAACACCAGTTTGAACACGAACATCATCAGCAGTCTGAACAACCTATATTTCCTAGAAGTCCTTACTATCTTTCTGTCCTTAAGGATTACGAACACCACATTGCAGTGAAAGTGTGGAATGGATAGGTTAGTAAATAATTTATTTTATTACATATTATAATATAGCATAATTTGTATATTTAAATATATTTGTAGTATAGGTTGTTACAAAACTGATTTTAGGATAGACATAAGATATGTATAGTTCAGTTTATACAAAGTTGATTATAGTATAGTTTTATGTATATTTTAATATACTTATAGTATAGTTCATTAGAGTTTAATGAAATAATTGTATATTTAGATTATAAGTTATTGTGTGTTATTTTAATTAAACAGGGTAGACGTGTCTTAAAAGTTGTTTCAAATGGCAAAAAACAAAACAAATTCATTGATATCAGATATGTATTATTTGCTCAGATAGATAATTGAATTACTATATCTGAATTACATCATCTACAATGATGTACTTTGTACATGATTGAAAGTAATCGGATATCTGCTTTTGCTGATAGATGGCACACAGAGACTAGCTCATTTCACCTGTCATTTTGTGAAATGACTATTACTCTTGACGATATCAGTGGTCTTTTGAACATTCTATGTTATGGAGAGTTTCTCAAAAAATCTACTAGGTCTTTTATTACAATATATTGGGCCTGAGTACTACGATTGAATCTAGGAGTGCACTATTAGTTAACTTAGGAGAAGAAACAAATTTGATAAAATAAAAATAAAAAGAGAGAGAGAGAGAGAGAGAAACCAAAGTAGTTTATTTATATTTTACATATTATGTCTCAAAATAATTGTTGATGATAAATAAAATAGACAATATAAATTTTTCCAAAAATATTTGTATTAATTATTATATAATCTAAATATAATAAATGTAAAGTGAATACATAATAAATTAAGAATATTAATTAGAAAGTACAATTAAAAAAATTAAAATTACATAAAAAATAAAAAGTGATAATCTTTCTACAATCAATTTTTTTTTTTTTACTAATGTGACAATTATTTTAAAATAAAGAGAATACTATATTATAATATAGTGCATGCCAATTTATTTTTTAAATAGTGCATGTCAAATTGTCAATTGATTGATCAAACTGTTAGACATATTTATATATGTGTTAGAAGTAGTTTAACGTAGAAGTTAGATATATTTAGGTATAAATTGTTATATTAATTATATTACGAGTACTATATAATTGGGTTAGAGACCGTGTTGCAGTTTTTTTATATAAAAAACACTTTTTTATTTGTTTTTTTACAGCTTAAAAAAAAATTAAAATATAAAAAGAAAAATAAAAAATTACTTAAAATGAAAAACTGTGTTGTATATTTTATCATAAATATTATTTCTTTTTATAATTGGACATTTTGAAAAGAAAAAAAAAGTGAGTTTTATTGTAGTAAATAAATACAAAATAGCCTCTAGATTTTCTTCCTTCAAAATTTCTAACAATAAATCTTTAAATTTATGAAATGTCAGAATTTTTTTTTTTAATATGTAACAAAAGAGTCTTTAATTCAATAGTAAGAGTTGAGTTTGAACATGTTTGAATTGAGTGGTCTAATATTGGATATAAGTCAATATTTTGAGGATTATATCCTGCATTCCTACTACATCTAAATCTATCACCCTCTCAATCAACGTGAAAATACAATTTTATCCTTTATAAATTTTTCAATTTTTTTAACTTCTCATTTTTTCATCTCTCTTTCTAAAATATTCGAAAGATTCTAAAGTTTCAAAATGACAACTTCTAAAATTTTCAAAATAGTAAAATTTTGAAATTTTCTAAACTTTCAAAATGTAATATTTATTTCAAAAATTTAAAATTTTTGAAAATTTCGAAAATTTGAAACTTCCGAAATTATCAATTTTAAAACTTATTATAAATAGTTAAAAAGATAAAATTATATTTTTATGTGTCTTGAAAATGTGAGAGGTATAAATGTGGGGTGAATAGTATAATCCTACAATATTTTAGTGGAAGGGTAATAACTACTTATTTAAAATAGAAAAAAGAAAAAAAAAATACATAAGAAGAACCCATTTGTTCAGGCCCATAACATTATTATTACAGCTTTCAACATCCAACTACTACTGACCAAAAAACCAATGAACTAACTTTAAAAATATTGACAAAAAATAAATATTAAAGTTACTTGTGGTGGATTGATTTCATAGCTAGTAGTTGTCATGTCATATAATTCAGTTAAAGGTGAGGATAACAAAAGTAACTTTTCATGCTCATACATGATTAATTGATTGTCAAAGAACCACTAATTTAGTTGAAATTAGTTGAGAATAACAAAAATTAAAGAATATAATTTGAACTTTTTTATGGTAGAACTTTAATTATCCTCGCATACTAAAAATTTGTGTGCAAAAGAAAAGAAAAAGAAAAGGTAGACATAAAAAGGAAGCATAACCAACTATAACCTCTAATTAAGTGAAGGAATAAAGTGATAGCATAAGTATATGCACCAATAGTTAGCACTTTCCACCCCAAAAATCTTCAACTTTATCAATCTTCCTATTTTTTAATTCCACCAAGAACAACATCACCCTCCTTTATTTCCCCTGCTGCATAAAAATAAAACTAAGAAAAAAACTATTTTACATGAGAATCCATTGATTTTTCTTTGCCTATATACATAAACCAAAAGAAAAAAAAAAAAAAAAAAAAAAAAAAAAAAAAAAAAAAAAAAAAAAAAAAAAAAAAAAAAAAAAAAAAAAAAAAAAAAAAAAAAAAAAAAAAAAAAAAAAAAAAAAAAAAAAAAAAGAGTATTTCCATTTTTCCATTCTCCACCCAACTTCAAAACAAGATAACAATGGAAAAATTGCAAAAATATAAAATAAAGTAGCATGAGTTCCAATTTTCAACCAATAGGACTTCAACAACATTAACTAGACAAAAAATAAATAAAAAACCATAATTACATTAAAAAAATATTTTAAAATAAAAATCTCAACTGTATTCATAACTCGGTCGAGTTAGCAGTTGACTCATCCAACCCACTACTAACTCGACGAGTGAACCCTGAGTCGAGCAACTCCTCCCAATCCACCTCATCTTCTTCCACCTCCTTCGCTTCCATCATCTCCAATATCCTCCTAACTTTCTCATTAAAAAAAGACTATTTCCATTTTTCCATTCTCCACCCAACTTCAAAACAAGATAACAATGGAAAAATTGCAAAAATATAAAATAAAGTAGCATGAGTTCCAATTTTCAACCAATAGGACTTCAACAACATTAACTAGACAAAAAATAAATAAAAAACCATAATTACATTAAAAAAATATTTTAAAATAAAAATCTCAACTGTATTCATAACTCGGTCGAGTTAGCAGTTGACTCATCCAACCCACTACTAACTCGACGAGTGAACCCTGAGTCGAGCAACTCCTCCCAATCCACCTCATCTTCTTCCACCTCCTTCGCTTCCATCATCTCCAATATCCTCCTAACTTTCTCATTACCACTCTCACTCTTCATTTTCTCCATCTTTTGCAACACTTCCACCAATCTAACCTCCTTCGCCACCGCTTTAAACCTCAACCCGCCGTAACTCAGTGCATACAAAACCCCAACACAACTCTCTCGAGTCAACTCGGATTCCAACTCGGTCCCACCCAACAATCCCACCAAATACTCCACAACACCCGCATCCAACATTGCAGCCCGACCATCCGACCCAAAACCTAAATTACCCAAAATCAACAAAATCGGGTCAATTTGACCCGACTTAACCATTCCAAAAAGAACCGAAACAAACCCAAGTTTAACCATCTTAACCCTATTACTCCTCACTAAAGACAAATGATAAAGCGCCAAAGCTGAATCATGCCGCGTCCTCTCACTCTCACATTTAAGCGCGTGAAGCAAAGGCGAAAGTGCACCTAAAACACCAATCGCAGTTTTATTATCATCATCAAGCGCTAAACTAAAGAACACACAACAAGCGTGTTCCCGCGATTCAGAGGATCCAAATTTTAAAACATCGATCAACGGTGGAACAAATCCTGACCGTACGATCTTCACCTTGTTGACTTTCTCAAGCGATAAATTGACCAATGAAGCAAGAGCGTTGACTTTTATAATTTCGTCTTTGGACGAAATTAGAGTACGAAGAAAGGAGAGTATCCTATTGGTGCAAAGTTGAACTCTAGTTTCAACTTTCGTTCTCGTGATTTTTCTTAGAGAGATTAAAGCTTCTTCAATTATGAAACTTTGAGAGTTTCTTAGTTTGGTTACGATTTCTTCTTCTTCTGGTGTTGTGGAAGGTTCGATTTCGGAGGAAGAAGGTGAAGAGTAAGAAAAACTTTGAAGTGGTGGCGTTGTTGTTGATGATGATGACGTGGCAGTTGCAATGGATTCATTTGAACTTGAGTACGAGGTTTTTCGTGGTGATGTAATTGAGATTGAGATTGGTCGTGTTTTTTCTTTGTCGTGTTTCTCTAAAACGACGTTGTTTTGGTTTTGTTGATGTTTTATTGAAATTAATTTGCGTACGAGATTTTCGGTAGTGGTTAAGTTTGGGTTGGTTTGGAATTGGGTTTGGGTTTGGGCTTGGGCTTGGGTCCATTTGAAAATTGAGGATTTGAGATTTAGATTAGGGATTAGGGTTGTGAAATTGGGGGTGGTGCCATCAGAAAGTTGAGGGGTAAAGTTGAGATTTTGACAGGCTTGGATGGAGGTTCGGTCGAAGGAATGGCCAGAGGAGACAATTACAGGGTCGGACATTAGAGAACCGGAAATGGGGCATAGAAATTCTTGAGGTGGGTTTTGGGTTTTTGTTGTGTTGAAGAATATCATCATCTTTTTCCATTGTAGTTTTGGATTTTTTGTTGTTGTTGTGATTGGTTTTGATGATTGTTTTTTCTCTACTTGTTGTAATTCCTTTTTTGCACCTCCCCTTTTTCTGGTTGTGTTTTTGTGAATCTCCATGAAATTGATGAATGAATCACTTTTTATGTGTTTGTTAATGAAGTTGGTGTGTTTTGTTTTGGGTAAGTGTGAAGAACAAGTTGTTTAGAGAGTTGAGATTGGGTATGAATGGATATTTCATTGTTTGAGATGTTCAAAATTAGAGGTTAGAACTTTAAACTCTAATGATGTTGAATTGAAGAGAGTTTTAAAACAAAGGGAAAGGTTGATTTGAGAGGGAACATGAACATGTTAGTGTATTAGCTTTTTAGGTGTTGATTGGGTGTGAGGAAGAAAAAAGGAGAAAATGGTTGTGTGAGGAAAATGATGAATTAGTGTTGTAGATGCAAGAAAAGGTGTGGGGGATTGGAGAGTTTTGATTGATTCCTTTGCTTTTGAATAATCAACGTGAAAAGCTTTGTGGTGAGTGATGTTGTTCCAAATAAACTAATTTTTTTAAGCCATTAAAAATCACGTATAATTGCTTTTTTGTTTACAAAGTTATCTACACATTTAATATTCATTAAAAATATTCACAATTTCACCTATAGTACCTCGAATAAAAATGTAGGAAATCCATTTTTTTGTGCATTCTCTATATTTTTTATAGTGATTTTTTTATTTATTATATCTTAAATGAGTGCAAATGAATGAAAAACACAACAAAGGCATGCAAATTAATAGTTCTTAAACAATTTGTGGCTTTATTTTCTTCTTAAGTTTTTCTTGATACTATTCAAATTGGTCAGTTATTTTTTATGTAAAAGTTTAATACAGATGCATATGGGGCAATAGAAAATGACTCCTTTGAATGTTGCCAGCTTTATGAGGTTAGAACTTAGAACAATTTTAGCCTTTTACGCAATTTTGAACAATCAAATTAATTAAGGAATGCCAACATCGTTTACAACATGCCAATAATCAAAATAACCATCATATACTAAGTAGGTATTTGGATTAATTAAAATTCATGGAATTATAACAAAATTTAAATATTAAAAATACGAATAAAAAAACATTTAAAATACCTTGTACTGAGTTTTTTAGACAATAGTTGTATTCCATAGAATTATAGTTGGTTTTCTGCTTTTCTTTTACTATATTGGTTTTTTGCTTCTTATATTATAAAACAAATAAGAATTTTTCATTTTAGTATTTTAAAAACCTTTATCAATCAAGTTTTCACTAGTCTAAGTTTCTAAAGTTTTTTAATTAAGTTGTAGGGGAGAAGTATTTATCTTTGTTAATGACTAATCTCTAGTAAAAAAATGATTAACCATTTAATAGAATTTTCCTTCTAATTTGTTTTTTCATCAATAAAATTCAAACTCGAAATCTTAGTTAATTAAAAAAATTCAAGACCAGTTCCTATTGAGCAATGTATGAGTAAAAAGCTGCACTATTTATTATTAGAAAATTAATACAAAGTTGAACCAATGTGCCTAAATTATGGCCAAATAGGGTATTGAGGAAGCTCCTGTAGGATGTTTTTCTTTTCTGTCTCTCCCCTACCCCACCTTCACTTTGCAAATGTAATTTTAATTTTAGGACAAAAATTTCAAATGGTTCCTTAGTTTTTTTTAAGGATAGAAAATAACTAAAATTAATTCATATATTTTAAATAAAACTTAAGTAAATTTTAAATAATTTTATCTAAATTAATACATCTAAACTATGCTTCATTTAAGTTAATTTTTTTTTATATTTATGATGATTCAATTTATTAATTATAGATGGTAATTTGGACAATAATATAATTTTTTTTTTCTTTGCATAAATTAAATATCATGAACAACTTTATTAATATGCATAATTTGATAAAACTTTATTTATAATTTATTTGAAAAAGAGTACTGCTTAATTTATTAGCATGGATTTTTTTATTTTTACTAATATTTGCATGAAGAATTGTTTTTACCAACTAATTCAGCCAAGGAAGCCACAATTTGGTATATGATTATATTTATAGCAATCTTAATCGCTAAGTCTATGTAGCACTAAGCACAATGATATAAAACTTTATGAGAGTTCTAAGATATATATAAAAATTTTAAATAAAAAAAATAAAAAAAAAACTTTATGAGAGTTGTAGGCTGGACTTATTAGATATATCACTCCTCACTTTTCTAAAAGTGATTGATTCCTTTTGCGTTTTCCTGTCCCACACCATTCACGTTCATGACATAACTATAGATCTCGTGTGTTTTCTTTTATCTTTAAATTATTAAATTATATAAATTTTAGCTAAAGCTTTTTTTATGGTAATATCTTAGCTTAAACTTTAACATCACACAATTATCGAATTTTACATTCGTCCATAAATAGATTCATAATTTTGCTCCATATTACCTTAAGCTACTATCTTACATCATAGTTAATTATTACTAATCAACATATACAAGACAATACAATTAAGAAGACTTTAATTAGTTGTAAAAAGTAACTCTTTAAAAAACAAAGACTCTAGTTATTAAGTGGATGTATACAATAACGGTGTTTTGGTTTATATATGTTCCTACATGTTATATTATGTTCTAAAATCATAATATCATACATTAAATAATACTTAAAGATTTGAATATTGAAATTATAAAGTTTTAACGAGATAATAAATTCAAAGATTCATTGATACTGCATCATTTATTTTCTCATATATAAAATTGTAGACTCTAAATTATCAATTAATTAGTGTAACATGTTACTCTAGAATGAAATAAAAATAAAAAGAGTAATTAAAAAAATTGGCATATCTAATCTTAATTTTTAATTGAATACATTTTTCAGATACCATTTTACTTATATTTCTTTTTAAAAGAAATTGTAATCAAACTAAGTATTACTAATATAATTTATTATATACGTTTGCTGTTTAAATTTTATACGCAACAAATCTAACCATGAAGATATAGGTAGATGTATTTTAAAAAAATACACGTTTGAATTGATCAACTCAAACATATTTTTGGGGCTTTTGAAAATATTAGGGGGAGAGCAGAAGCCACAGTTAAGTTTTGCAAGAGGCCTAGGACCATGGGCTAAAGTAATTTTCACCAAAAAAATGGGAGTTTTGTACCAGGCACTCCCCAATTTGACCTGCCACCCCCCAGTTATGATTAAAAGACTATTTTACCCTCTATCACATATATAAAAACAAAAAAAAAATTTACCCACACTTTTCACCAAATCATTCGAAACTTTCAAATATCCGATCCAGATTCAACCCAACCTTCGAAGATCTCAAAGATTCGAAACGCAAAAGTAAGTTTATTTTCGAAACTTTGCAATTTTTTGAAACTTTCGAAATGCATTTGTAAGATTCGAAACAGAAGAAAGTTTCGAAAGTTTCCTTGAATTTGAAACCTTCGAAATGCATTCCTCGAACATTTTGAAATCTTCGAAACAAGAAACTTTCGAAAGTTTCTTGAATTTGAAATCTTCGAAATGCAAGGCCAAGGAAACTTTCGAAATGTTCTGGGAAAGTTTCGAAACCTAATTTCGAAAGTTTGGATCTGGGAAAGGTTCGAAACACACTTTCGAAGGTTTGGATCTGGGAAAGGTTCGAAACATACTTTTATATATTATTTATAATTTTTGAAACTAAATGGGACATATTATTTATATATTATTACATTTATATATTATTAATATATTATTTATATATTATTACATTTATATATTATTAATATATTATTTATACATTGGGATTTTTTATTGTTTATAATTTTTTTTAATATTTATATATTTATATGTTGCAGTGCCTAGGATGAGAGGTGCTTTCGGCCAAATTATTCGCAATATTATAGGTGGTGATAGAGGTGGTGATGGTGCAGAGAGAATTCCACCAACAACATCAAATAGACGACGAAACGAAGCAAATCGTCAAATTAGGCATCGTCGTCGAAGACAAGACATCCATGATGATGTCCCTGAGCCTCAGATGGAGGAGGATGTCCGTGAGCCTCAGATGGAGGAGGATGTCCGTGAGCCTCAGATGGAGGAGGATGTCCGTGAGCCTCAGATGGAGGAGGATGTCCGTGAGCCTCAGATGGAGGAGGATGTCCGTGAGCCTCAGATGGAGGAGGATGTCCGTGAGCCTCAGATGGAGGAGGATGTCCGTGAGCCTCAGATGGAGGAGGATGTCCCTGAGCCTCAGATGGAGGACCATGTCCCTGAGCCTCAGTTGGAGGAGGATGTCCCTGAGCCTCAGATGGAACATGCTGATGATGCTGGATTCCCCGGAGGACCTATGTTGAGACATGTGTTGACACAGTATGAGCACCACGTGGCTCGGCGACTATGGGAAGGAGAGGTATATTTCAATTTGAGGCATTTTAAGTCTATTTAATTCAAGTGTTTATTGAAATATATTTATTCAATTATATATTTAATTGTTTATTTAAATTTATATATTTAAATATTAAATTAAGTTTATTTAATTAATTGTTTAGTTAAATTTATATATAATTAATTGTTTAGTTAAATTTATATATAATTAATTGTTTAGTTAAATTTATATATAATTAATTGTTTAGTTAAATTTATATATAATTAATTGTTTAGTTAAATTTATATATAATTAATTGTTTAGTTAAATTTATATATAATTAATTGTTTAGTTAAATTTATATATAATTAATTGTTTAGTTAAATTTATTTAAATTTATTTATTCAAATATTTGTTTAAGTTGATTTAAATTTATTTTATTCAAATATTTGTTTAAGGTTATTTAATTAAGTTTATTTAATTTGTTGTTTGTTTAAATTTATTTATTCAATTAGTTGTTTAAGTTGATTTAAGTAATTGTTTATTTAAATATATTTATTGAATTATTTATTTAATTAATTGTTTATTTAAATTTATTTATTCAATTATTTGTTTAATGTTATTTAATTAATTAATTACTTTGTAATTACTCGCAGGATCGTGGACCGTTAAAGGTCATTACTCATGGATTGAAGTTGAAGAAGTTTTCTGAAGTTCCTGTGCCACATCCTGTAGAGCGTTGGATTCGGGAATCTGGGCTGCTACCTCTTTCTTCGGCCTACCTCACTATGGTTGATGCTGGTCTCGTCTCGGCATTTATTGAAAGATGGCACAGGGAGACCAGCTCATTTCATTTGCCATTTGGAGAGATGACCATTACTTTAGACGACGTAGCTACTCTCCTTCACATATCACCGAATGGTAAATTTTTTGATGCACCTGTGAATATGAGTACTAATAATGCTGCTAGAGCTGCACATGAGTACTTAGGTGCAACTTGGGAGGAATCTCTAGCTGAAATTAATTTTAATAAATGTGCCCAATATAGATTGCAGTGGCTGCGTGACTTATATAGTCGTCTCATTCAAACTAATCAGTTTGAGTGTGCGGCTAGAGCGTATCTATTGCACTTAGTTGGCAGCACAATTTTCGCCGATAAAACGCATACGC
>NC_021161.2:1213764-1252906 GCF_000331145.2 Cicer arietinum
CATTAATTTAATAAACAACATTAAGCATTAATTTTACCTGTACCCAATGATTCTCGTTAACAAATCCAATTGCTAGTAAAGACTGCCCAAAGGTCTCTTTCGATGGTGATTTGTTTAGCGGGAAAAATGTCATATTCAGATTACGAGACAACGACACCAATATGACATTATATAGTGTTGCTATCACGTAACCCAAGTCTGGTAAAGACATCCACTTATCTTTTCCTTGAGCACCCAATTTTGATATTTTCAATGAGTTCCGCACTGATTCAACATTGTCATCAAAAACATTAGAATAAACATCTTTATGTAGACCAATCTCTTTATCCAATTGTGATCGAACTAAAGCCCAAGATTCTTCGGTCCAACCTAGCAATGCTGCAATTGCACGAAACCCACAATTTCCATCAGCCACAACATCTACTATGTCCTCAATATACGGACGTATATAAGTAGGAAATTGTGTCTTAAAAGAATGTTGAGATGATTGAGATTGTTGCCTTGCAGAACGTTGAGATGATTGAGATGGTTGCCTTGCCTTTGCAGATTCTTGAGAGGCATCAACATACTCCCAATATGAAGGATCACGAGGAGTATCAAATTCTTTTTTCTTTTTACCAGCTCCTTTGGTTCTCACTTTCTCTGGTGGTGCAAGTATTGATGTGGTATGTGGAAATACAACTTCACGCACCTTTGCCTTGAATATCCTTTGACTTATAATATCGTGTGTCTTCATGTACGCTTTCATTGCTTCCAACTCTTCAGAAAAGTCATAATCTGATAAAGATTCTTCATCCTCTAATTCATGTGCAATGCTTAACTGTTTCCAAAAATCATGAATGCTATCTAAAGGGATAGCATTACCATTTATCTGCAACTTAGCCAACTCACAAGCACATGGTAATCCATGAGTTGTTCTAATTGAACAACCACATTCTGTTTTGTTAGTGCCTACAATCTTCACCCTTTCCAACTGGTTATCAATTAATTTCATACACTTTCTTGATACACAGTGATGTAGATTTTGAAAAAATTGTGAATTATACCCGTGCTCAACATCCTTGATGGTTTTCTGAAAAGAAGACTGAATGATACATATTTGGTTCTTCAACATCATATTCACTGCATCCCAGCTTTTACACAAATCACCAAAACTAGTTTGAAGCATGTTTTTCAATCTCCAATGAGCAGACTCAACTCTACAAATAAATTAAATAACACAAATTAAAACAAATCACATAAACTAGTAAATCATGTTTGCTAAAACAACACAATTCATATTTTAAAAATACCTGTTAGATGTTGTGTTCCCCAAATGCATCACTCTATTGGTCCAAACGTTGACAAACCTTTCTTTGTAAGGTGTTAACCATGAATCTTTCACATAATCAACAAAAAGAATAATATCGGCACACAATATCTCAAATTGTTGCAAATGATGATCATACTCTTCCACACTAGTCGAATAGACAATCTTTTTCCATAAATCCATTACTTCTTCTTGTCTATCCTTTTTGACATATTGTTTGCATCTTGCCCCAACATTTTTTTCAATATGAAAACGACATAGCAAATGTATTGAAGTAGGAAACACAACACTAATCGCATTCATCATGGCAAGATCTCTATCAGTCACAATAACTTTAGAAATCAAAGACTCAGATTTGAACAACATTCGTACCTTCTCAAATGCCCAGATGAAGTTATCTTGTCGCTCTTTTTCCAAATAAGCAAACCCAACTGAAAATGTCAAACTAGTAGAAGTGACACCGACTATTTCAAGTAATGGCAACCGATATCTGTTTGTTTTGTATGTGCTATCACATATCAAAACAAAATGAAATGTGTTTAACAACTTTATACAGTCAGGATGCGTCCAAAAAATATCTCTCAAAATATCAGAATTTTCCCGTCTTCTTGTCCAATGCACATAATTTTCTTGTTGTATTAACTTCAACAGATGCTGCATTTCTGTGTACGGACCTCTCAATGATGATCGATAAGTACTCCTTGCTTTATATATTTGACTGGGAATAGTGACATTGGTTTTATTTCTCACTTTCAAAGCATTTAGAATGAATCTGGGTGCAAGCTTATACTTTGTCATATCATTGACAAATTTCCTCTCTTCTTCGTTTAAACGCCCCAAATAGGAATGACCGGTTACAGTATCAAGTAATTCATGATTGTGTGTCCCACAACGAACACTAATTTTCCATCCTTCACCGCCACTTAATGGTACACATCTGAGAGTAAATGGACAGTTTTCCTTATGAGAGCAAGTTACTGATTTTTTTGATTCTGATTTATATCTTCCACCTCTTTCGCATCCCAAAATCAATTTGTCTTTTCTTCCCCTAATTCCGTTTGCTTTATCTGATCGAATGGTAACAATTAAAATTCCATTTTGTCTTCCAATCGCTTTTGCCCATTCAAATACAGCTTCTCGAGAAGAAAATACCTGCAAAATACGTTTCAAATAAAAATTAACTATATAACTATAAGAAAAATTTAATTGGTGATGATTCATCAGTAGTTATAATAATACCTGATCAGTGGTGAATTTTTCTGTAGAATCTATAACATTTTTTGAAGCAGAAACATCAACTTTACTCATACCTAATTTCAAAATTAGTAACAAATTTAATTAAAAATAATATTCTAAATATTGAATTTAAAAAAAAAATTAAAAATAATTTCTAACATAAATATTGAATTTAAAAAAATAATAAAATACATTTCGAAACTTTCACTTAATGAAAAGTTTGAAACTTAACATACATTTCGAAACTTTGGTGAAAATGCAAACTTTCGAAGACCAAAATGCATTTCGAAGATTTGCAAGTTTCGAAACTTCATTTCGAAAGTTTCATGAAAAGCCAAACTTTCGAAGCATTACTCTATTTCGAAACTTTCAAATGCAAGCAAATATTCGAATACTGTCTATTTCGGAAATTTGGCATTTATCCAAAGTTTCGAAAATTTGTCTTTTTTGAAATAAACTGCATTTCGAAGGTTTTAAAATAGCAAAAGTTTCGAGTAACTTACTAAAATTCATTTCGAAAATTTTAAACTTTCGAATCCAACATTTGTTTTCTAAATTTTCGAAAGTGGTGGGGTGTGAAATCTGAATGGTAATTTTTAGAATAATATTATACTGTTTTACAAAGGGGTATTTTAGTCTTTAAAAAATAATGGGGGGTGGTAGGTCAAATTGGGGGGGTGCCTGGTACAAAACCCAAAAAATGGGCTTAAGTAATATTTTTGGGAGGCCCAAAACATTCCATGAATTTAATGGCCTCCAAATTGAACCAGCCCAATATTACATAATGTTGTGCGAATGAAGTTGAATTGAAAGTTGGGTTTGGTTTTGAAAATTCATGAATTCAAACTCTACAAGACTTGTGATGGCATGACTATGCATAACATCATACAATACAAAAGCTTGACAGTAGTAAGCTACCCATGATGAACGAATCTTTGTGACTTTAGAACAAGTTTTAAATTCATTCAAAATTTGTTTTAGACGTAACTCTCATTTGAGCAATTATGTCACTTTGTATGATAGGTCTAGGTAATTTAAAGTAGATACACTTGTAATAATTTTTTTATTTTGTCATATCACTACATTGAACTCATAATAAAAAAGACATAGAACAAAATATCAAATGTAAAAAAAAAAAAGAGGAAGAAACCGATTGGACTAGCGCGTAGACGCCAAAACGGAACACATACATAATTGGACGGTTGTTGTAATTACTAGAATGTTCCGTTATGAGGTGACGTGTGAAATACGTAACCAATAACATAACTTAGAGCCCAAGCCATTATTCTAAACCTATAAATACAACTCTTCCTTTTTGTTTTCTTCATCCTTTACATTCTTGTTTTCGATATTAAAATTTCACAACTAAAAGTCATTAAATCAATCTATGGCAGCAGGTGGAACAGAAGCTTTCCCAGATTTGGGTAAACATTGTCAACATCGTCATTGTAACCAGCTCGATTTCCTTCCTTTCACTTGTGATGGTTGCAAACAGGTATTTTATTTATTTATTTATTTATTTATTTATTTATTTATTTATTTATTTATTTATTTATTTATTTATTTATTTATTTATTTATTTATTTATTTATTTATTATTATTATTATTATTATTATTATTATTATTGTTATTATTATTATTATTGTTATGCACCCTTACAATTTTCTATGTTTGCCTCTTATTAATCCTAGGATTCTCCATTACTTAGGACTATCAGGCATAATTATTTCATGCATAGTTTAAATTTATCACACATTATTCTTTAATTATTGACCTAACTTGTATTTTTTCTACAAAAAGTTATTAGTTCATTAACCAAATTAAATAAGTTAAGTGATTAATAAACTTTCAGTCAAAGTCAAATTAATAAGAAGTTATTAAATTTAAAATCTAATTGAAACAATTTTTGACAAGACAGTACGAGTTAACAATTGCGAATTAATTCAAGATTTGTGAACAAATTGTCATCACAGTAATAGTTAGAATTTGATGCGTGAACAAATCATAAATCATATAATCAATGTACAGTAGTAAGCTTCTAATATGAAACTACAAAAGTGATTAACATGACCTGTAATGGCAGGTGTTTTGTGTGGAACATAGATCCTACAAATCTCATGAATGTTCGAAATCCGACATCAACAGCAGAAAAGTGGTTGTTTGTGAAGAATGTTCAATGTCCATGGAGATCACGGGCAACATGGGAGAAAACGAAGATAGGATCTTGAAGAAGCACCAGAGTTCAGGGAAATGTGACCCCAACAAGAAGAAGAAACCAATTTGTCCTGTGAAACGTTGCAAGGAGGTTTTGACATTTTCAAACACCAGTACCTGTAAAACTTGCCTCACGAAAGTGTGTCTCAAGCATCGTTTTTCGGCTGATCATGCTTGTAGCACAGGAGATTCGACTTCGTCTTCAGCAACCATTGTTGGAAATGGAAGATGGAATAATAGGTTTTTGGCTTCTTTGGCTTCAAGAAATGGTCAAGATTGTGCCAAAAAACCAGGAACTCGTTCTACTACTTCTCCTCCTAGTACTCCTTCTGTTAAGGCTTGTTGATTATGTATTGTTTAATGTGTTAATACATTTGAGTATTGTGTGGTTTGATGTATTTGGAATGATACACTGCTTTTAAGTGCAATTTGAATACTAAAACTTACATTACATCCATAAATTTATGGTATAGTAATCATATATGAATAGTCTATCATCTCTTCATCTCTCAGTCATTAAATTAATCTAACAATAACAAAAATAATTTCAAAAAAGAGGCATAATGTTTAAACATCGGAACATATTGGTTAGAGATTTGTTTTGAATTTTAAGAAAGATTAGCTTAACAATTCAATTAAGTACTTACGAATGTATAAACCAATTTTACAATCAAATAGAATAGTTCATAGAACGTCAAAAAGACCTAATACAACTGTCAATGTTATATTATTAAATTGAAATATTTTTTCATAGTGACCAGCGATCTCCACTTTGCGTGTGAGTTTACTTGTGGTGTTTGTTCTTGTAAAAAAAATATAGTTCATAGATCTATCATGAAGGGAGTATGAAAGTAAACTCAAAGTAATTTGTAGACATTCAAAAATTATTTTTATCATTTTCTTTTCCATATATTTATATTGTAAGATAAGTTGAAGTAACTCTTCTAAACACCTGCTTTATGCAGTTGTGAAATGAATATGTCACAGTATGAGTTAGGCCATTTAGAAAGAGCACAGATGAAAAAATTACATGTGATTTTTGGTAAATAGAAAATATATTACCTACATATCGTTACACCTTTCTCTTCCATTGTCTTTCAAAAGATACAGATTGAAACAATTAACACAAGTACATTATTGATACACAATAATCTGTGTTACATATTTGCTGTTGATTCTTTAATTTCATCCAATGTGATAGTCTGCAAGGCAAGAAAAATGTTGCATTTAATTTTAACAGAAGAGAAGAAAATATAACATTCTAATCAAAAAGTGTTTGTGTCATGTTAAGGAGCAAAATCAACAACGCAAACATACATAAATAGCAGAAATTATGAGGACCAAAATCAAAATTTCAACAAATTAAATCTCAGAATTACCTGTTCATTGCCGGCAAAATCGTTATCAGGAGTGAGAAAAAGCATGCAATGGCACTCCTTCCTACCAAACAAAATCACAATGACTTCAAAATAAGATTGAAGAAAATTGCTGTTTGTTCAAAAACTTCACTACGCTAAAGTGTTATTATAGCACCTCTATAGCGGCTATTTAACAATACTATGTATTAAATAGCGTATCGCCAAACAATGGCAATTTGTTCAAAATTCCAGTATGCAATAGCTCTATAGCGCTGCTATAGACGCTATTTGTCAACACTGGTCGTTATGTATGCATCTCTAAGTCGAAAAACAATATAACCAATGGATAACATTTGCCAAGAATGACATATAAGCTGTTTCCTAAATATTATCAATAAATTAAAAATAACTGATATAAACAAGCATATGCTAAAGATGCAGCTTTAAACTTGGTTTTTTAAGGTCTTGGAAGGAAAATAAATTCTTGCTAGTTTTAAAGATGTGCCTACCTCTCTCTCATGGGAACACACGGGCAATTCCAAAATCCATGCGCAGCCTCGGCAGCTTTATCGTCATAATGCCTAAAATACGATGATTTTGGGCGTAGGTTTAGGAAGTTAGAAGACATTAACATTGATCAAACCTATATATGCAGCAACCCTACCAGAACAATAGAATTAAGAAAAGAAAAAAATATCTTTACAACGAGGTAAAGTAGCAAGTATTTACCGGCAAGGGCACAATGGCGCACCCAATGAATCTTTATGGTCAGCCAACCCCTGTTCCAAAAGAGCAATAAAACACTTAAGACATTTATAGAAAAAATTTCTGAACTAGTTTTTAGTCATGCAGATTCTGGCTTAGAAATCAAATGTCATATTATATTTCAACGGAAACGAACCAAACTAGATAATTTATATCGTGTCTATCCCCAATATTCGACATTTCAAACCATGTAATCTAATGAAAGATCTGTTCCTAGTGCCTGACACATGACACATGATCAGTTTCGCAACTAGGAACATATAGAAGTGGCATTTTCCATAGAAAAAGAATAAAAACAAAATCCATTCAGGGTACTCTAAAACCAGAAAAAGTGTGAATATAATAATGTTCAAAAAAACTGAACTGCAATGAGAAGATGCCACCATGGATTAATACCAAATATCAACATGTCAAAAGCCTTTGTATATAAAAAGCAACTTAGTGTTTGGTTAAAATCTTCCATAAAGTAGTTTGGAACTTTGGATGTTACAATATAAAACTGCAATTCAGTATTCTATGATGATCATCATCAAATTAGTTTAATGTCATGACTCGTGATATTATCATACTTTCCAAAAAGAATGTGCCAACCAGAGTAAGAAAAGATAAAATCATAAATGACAAATACCAGACCAAAAATTATAAAAACCACCCTGAAAATCTTGATGTAAAATAGCAAATCACGAGCACAAGCAAAAAAAGCACTTTTGCCGGTAAGTAGTTTAAGTATATGAAACCCCTACATTCCCAAATTTCAAATTGTATAGGTCGGGGGTGCGTTTTTATGGATCCTAATAGCTATACAATAGAACTAGTACTGTTACCAACTTCTGACTTATCAAACAAACTAACATGATGGCCTCTTAGAGTTGTCAACATATGAATTGCTTAACAAAGCTAATTTAGGGGGAAACTGAATAATAACATATTCTAACACAATCTGGAACACTAAAATTTAATTTAATAGTCAATAGTCAATCTTATACAAGTAATGCAGTGGCACCTAGTAGTATAAGTCTCTGTGTACACTGCACTAACACACTACTAAAACAGATATATAGATTAGTGTTGTTAATCGTAGATCGCAGAAAATAGCGATTTGTTCAAATTATACTATGCAACAGTTCTATAGCACCACTGTAGCTGCTATTTGACAATATTTTGAACTAAATAGCGTACCGCAAAACAGTAGTGATTTGTTCAAATTTCACTATATTATAGCGCGGCTATAACTGCTATACAACAACAATGATACAGATCCAAAGGAAAACTAAAATTCAAGTATAAATAAGCCCTTTTTATATTTGTTAAACTTATTCTAATATACATTGAAATGCAACATTGCCAAAAATAATGAATCCTCCATGATAACAATCAAAACTCTCTGACATTGCAAGACTTAATGCACCAAGATTTGTATAAAAAACTAAAGGAATATGAAATTGAAATTTTTATATTGTAATGTGTGCTATTCAAACAAGAAAGAAAAATATCTATGAAGCAAATAAAATCATATTAAAAAGAGAATATATATGCCAAAGAGTTAAAGATAGAGAATGTACCTTGATAACA
Source organism: Cicer arietinum (assembly GCF_000331145.2). NCBI lineage: Eukaryota > Viridiplantae > Streptophyta > Magnoliopsida > Fabales > Fabaceae > Cicer > Cicer arietinum. Next base: position 1,222,220 of record NC_021161.2, read on the forward strand.
ACAGAAGTTACTCCTTTGTCAACACAAAAGAATGTTTCAGATTTCCGGGCATATTGCTCTGAGAACTTCCTCATAATTTCAACGGATTTATCCGATGGTTCCACTGAAAGAACCAGCATATTATTTCTATAGAAATGAAATTTTATCAAATCACCGAAATTGAAAGCACAGCTATTAAAAAAATTTGGTTACAGAAAACTGACATCCAAACAAAGAAATTAAAAAAAGAAAATAGGACCATAGTTTTGAGCAATGTTATAAAAGTTGAATCACTTATTCAAACAAGGACTAAGTCAATCGGTTGTTGTCGAGAAGTCAGTTACTGATTAAACTGGTATATATTAAAATAGTTCAAAAAACACATAACCTGTAAATTCCATAGTCCATACTTTAAATATTCTAAAATATTTAAACCATACTTCACAATTCATGCCATAATTCAATAATCATTTGCAAATTTATATTTAACTTAATGGTTCAAATATAGAACATCATTTATAACCTACGAAGCACAAGCATATACATAGACACTGGACACAACAGGTAGACATCAACAATGTCCAAATATAGCACATAGCAACACACACATGTGCATCATTAAAAAATATATAAATTGAGAATCGAGATTTATATATTCATCGTCATACCAACAGAACTTGTTAAGTATTACATTTTCCCTATGATAACGAGTCTCGCCAAAAAATGTAACGAGACATCAATAAACAATTTGAAAGTTTCTATACAAAAAGGACTCCAAGGCAAGCTGATGACTGCAAACTATTGAACTATGTCTTTCACCTTTAATCCATCTATCTAATACCTAAAAACTAAAAAGGATATAATCAATTTAAGAGCTTTCATCCCCTTAGTGGATCATCATCATTTAAAAAATTGAAAATTTTGTTACCAACTGTTTTCCTTTTCATGTCTTGCTGAAATAAGTGTTATCAATGGCAGATATCAGATTATGGCGGCCAGCAAAAATCCTCCATAAAAACATGGTGTGGCGGCCTACGGCAGAAACATGGAAAGTATAATATGTGTTGCAGCTTATGGTAGCTGGCACAAAATCCGCCATGTTATAATGCCATGGCGAAAATTCAACAACACTGGTTGAAATTGATGTGCTGCTTAGGTGTTGGGGATGTGTTCAAGCCATCCATGTCTGATCCGAAAAAATATTTTTATTTCTAACACCAGAATGGAGTGTACGAGACGCGTCGGATACTCAGACCCCCTTCAACATAAAATGTATAATTTACAAAATTATAACCATCAACAATTTTATAAGAACAATTAACCACTTGACAATATTATCCATTATTATTAGATTTTTCTAATTGCATCATTATCTAATAATAATATCAGTCATAATACTGGTTTCCATAACTAACCAGCTCAAATTGATTTCTAATTTCCAAAACAATTTTCTTAAAAATAAATTATAAACAAAACTAATTTATTTTTCTTATTTACACCTTCACATGTTTACACAAATGTGCAACTGACAACATTTCCTTTTACAAGTTCAAATTTATGCCAAAACCCAAAAAAGCTTTCAAATTTAATCTGAAGTTCAACATCAAAATCCAAATCAAGAAAAACCAAATTAATTTCATAAGAAAACTCAGAATTTCAGAACTCGAGCATTTCAACAAACACCTTGTGGATAACACAGTGATTCAACTAAACAAACACAAAAACAACACTTAGTGCATTGATTCAAAATACCGAATAAAACTTAAATGGGGTAAGAAAAATTGAAATCAGAATCGAATTAGAGAACAAAAAAGAGTATGAAAAAAAGTAAGAATATTTGAACGAAGTTTAGTACCTTGAGCTCGTACGACGGTGGGATTGCGGCGGCGCCGGAGAGGGGAAGCGACGGAAGAAACGGAGAAAGCGAAGGTGGAAGCTTGAGTGGTCATTGCAGGTGAATTGGTTTATGCGACAAAAGGAAAATGGTTATCAAGTTTCCGAAACAACGTTGTGCTCTGCGTTTTTATTTTCTATATGTTTATTTTTTTATTTATTTTTTTGCAAAATAGTAAAAACTCAAAATGAGTCAAAAATTAAAAATAATTACTGGTGTATATATTTATTCAATTTCCTAGATATTTGCCGAAAATAAATTTTAAAAATGTGATATACTAATTACTATTTTTACTTGGTTTTCTTAGGAAAAGTATCTTATCTTAATAATGATGGTTTAAAGTTCCGCTTTAAGAAAAGAAATTTAAATTTTCATACTCTCAATTAATTTTATTTAATTAAGGTTTATAAACTATTTGAGACTACTATTTTTAAAGAGGTTTGTTGGTTGTTATAAACATGTATCTACATGTAAACTCGGTTTAAATATGACTAGAAGTGATATTGAAAAAAAGAAAGAAAGAATACTTAAAATTAATTAGTTGAAATTAATTAATTAGTTAAAATAATTTTATAATTAAATAATTAAGTAATTAATAATGTTAATTTGGTACAAGTAAAACTTGACTTAAATTTGATAATCACAATCTCAAATTCAAAATATTGTAAATAAACGTGGAGGAAGAAAAATCTTACTAAAGAGGTCGGTGAGACTTTTTTTTATTCAATAATTAAAAAAATAGTTAAATGAATGTAATTTTTGTAAAAGGATATTTTGCATGTACTAATATGATAAATAAAATGTTTATTTATTTAATAAAAAATAGTTAGATTTTTTTAGCAGACAAAAAGTGGTTAGATTATTATATAATTCTTTTACTACATACAAGTCATTTAAATTAAAGTGAAGATAAAATTGAGATTATAGTATTAAAATGATGATTTATCTTATGGAAGAATAAAAAAAAGTTGGAGTGAGTAGAAGGTAGCCACACGTTGTAAAAAAATCTAGTTGCTTGGTTATCATAAATAATGACATAAGAAGTTGAAAATTGACGTTGAAAGTTTGAAGTTTCAACCAACCATTAATATTTGGACTATTGGCTCTCTTCATCTTCTTATCCACACCTCACCTATCTGTCCCATGATTTTGGATTTGGATAACCCCCAAGTTTCAAATGCAACTATATATTCATTTTTACTATACTACTACATTGGTCTATTTTGTTGGTACATTTTTTTTCTTCCATATATTATTATCTTTCTGGCTCAATTAATAAGACTATTTTGAAAAGAAAAACAAAATTATAATTAAGACTGTTTTTGAAATTAATTTGTCTCTTTTTCTATAATCAACATTAAATGTAATTATATAAATATTAAGGTTAAATTATATCTGTGGTCATTTAACTTAATTTTAGTAACGTTTTAGTCTTTTATCTTTTTTCTTTCCGATTTGATCCTTTATTTTAATTTTAAGTGAAAATTTAATATTTAATGTTTTAAAATGTTAACAATGATATCATTTTTTTTTACAAAAATTCAACAAAGTCATCAAATTTTTTAAACAAAACTCATAAAATTAATAATCATCTTCAATATAATGCAAATTTCATAAAATCCATAACTCAAATATTCAAATAAATTCATATTTTCATCTCTAACAACATCAAATAAATAATGAAAATATGAGCTTATTTAAATATTTAAATTATGAATTTGATTACATTTGCATTTTATTGAAGATGATAATGAATTTTATGGGTTTTGTTTGAAAATTCTGATGATTTTTTTTGAAGTTTTGTAAAAAAAAAGGACAATATTATTGACATTTTAAAACATAAAATATCAAATTGTCACTTAAAATTAAAATAAATGACCAACTAAAAAAAAATGACTAAAACATTAACTGAAATTAAGTTAAAGGACCATAGATGTGATTTAATTTAAATATTAACTAATTTTATCTCTTTAAATATAAACATATAACAATAATATAAATTCTTGACCAAATTAATATTATTATCTATTATTTGAATTTCCACAATTTTGTCAAAGGAGTACTATATATATTGAAAAGATATAAATAGTAAAAAGAACGATGAATTTAATGGATTTATTTTATATGTTGCCGTTTTTAATCGAACTAAATGGAATTATATCTAAAGAGGATCGTCAATATGGATATATATCACTGTGAATTTATTTCTTATTTTTTTTCTTTCTATTGGAGGAATCTAATGTAAAAATGTGACTTTCATAATTAAATTATTGGAGAATTAGTAATATAAAATAAAATTAAACTTCATGATTTTTTTTTTATATTTATTTATATATTTGAGTCTAAAAAATTACGATGATTTTTATTTATAAATAAATTTTAAAAAAATATTTATTGTCTCTCTTCAATAATATGAGTATAAACTATTTAATTTGTCTGAAAATAACAGTTTTATATTAATCCAACATATGTTATCCAAAAGTTCAAATAGTCATTTACAAACAGGTTTTATTCATAATAAGTGGTGATCTTGTAGGGTGCAGAGGGTTGCTTCGGAGCTATGATAATAGATGAATTAAAGGATTTACCCATAAGATTGAAGTTTGTAATGCAGTGCAAGTTGAGATGTGAGATATCTTTTTGGGGCTTGATATGACATGTAGGAAGTGTCTTTCTCATCTAATTATGAAAAGTTACTCAAAGATTCTCATCGACATCATTACTAATAATTGTAATATCAATTAACATATTTATTCTTTGATTTGGCAAATTCAAGATTTACTTAATGTGAAATTGTAGTGTTGATTGACACACTTTAAATTCCTGGAATTTTTTTATTATGAAGTCCTCTCTTAATAAAACTAAGAGACTCCTTTTTAATAATATGTTTATAAGATTTTTTGTTGTTGTTAAAATGATATTAATTATAAGACAAATATAATTCACAAAAATAAAATAGTTCATATAACCCTATCTCTCTCCATTTTGATTTAAATGTGCAAAATTGTGGTCTCTAACTAGCTCCAAAAATAAAGAGGCCCAAGAAAATGGTATTGATTGTGTCCATGTAGCAAAAGGTGGCCAAGAAAATCACCATCTACTAAGTGGCTTGTTTGTTAGTTTGGATAAATATGAGGAGTCATAGACTCAAAATATTTTATAATCTAACAAACAAATGATTTATCAATGGATTAATGTAAAAAAAGTTATCTCATTTTAGATAGAAAAAATATGTTTTTGATATTACTTAGGTGAAGTCATATATTGACCAAAAATATTTAAAAAAGAAAATTTTCGAATTAAACTCACAAAAATTAACATAGCTAATTTATTAACCTTTGCTTGTAAAGAAAAAATAAAAAATTAGTAGTGCTATCATGGTTTGGAAGGAGCTAATAAACAATTATATGTTTATCATCACCATCAAACAACGCTTTAAGCAAGTTCCATATGGGACCATTTTCTCTAACATGAGATTAGTTTTCCTGATTAATTGCTAAAGTCATCAAAGATGATTTATGTTCTAGCTAAATTTACTTAAAAAAAATATATAAATATGGATTACTTATTTATTGAATAAATTATCAATACGAATTACATGTTTTCAATATCAATTCTTTCATAAAAAATTAATAAAATCGAAATTGAAACACTCCTTAAAGGAAAAAAAAAAAAAAAATTCACGAGGGATTGTTCAAAATGTAGATCTCATTATGCAGCATGCAATATATATATAATTAATTATAACATAAAAAACACTATAACATACATATCATATATACAAACACTTTATATAAAATAGCATACATAATAAAATTTTACAATCCCACACAAAATAACATTTTGTCTGTTGGATATTATTAAAAGAAGAACCAAGTACAAAACGATCAAAAATTGTTCTTATATATTCTATGTCATCATTCAAACATACTCTTCGTAGATCTTGTTGGAATGTCATTAAGCTCACCTATATATCCAACGTGTCTTACAAAATCTTTGAACTTGTAAAATTTGCATCTTGTAGATCTTAGTTTTATGATGATAAATATAAAATTGGTTTCGTAGTTGTGGTAGAGTCAAGAAGAAAAGTGAATCTTCGATAAAATGCTAATAATACTATTAATTATAAATATTGGTTGTTGAAAAAAAAAATCCAGAAATAAATCCTTTCAAATTTGATAAATATATACATCAAATATGAACAAGACCTAGCTAGAGGAACATAAAGCACATCCAATCATATTATATAAGTTTTCAAGTGGTTAAGTTTGAAATATATCCATAGAAGTTTGAGAAAGAGATTCATAATATAAATCATATGTACTATTAAGAAAAGATATTATTGATAAACATTTTTTTTTATAAAAAATATACAAATCAATTAAAAACATATTTTTCCCAACAAGGAAGGATTTGATCAAACACTCTTGAATTAAGTAGTATATATGGAATTTTGGGGAAGAAGTTATTTAACCACACTCAAAGTTGGAAGAGACAAACAAGATGGTTAGAAAGAATTAAGAAGATATTCCACAATATAATTATTTATTTTCCAGAAAGAAAAAAAAATCGCAAATAAAAGAAAACATATGTAACTAAGGTCGTGACATGCATAGATCTTGCAATAAAAATAAATTGATTTTTATTTATGTTTTAGAAGCTATAATCTTGATAAGATCAATTCATATATATGAACCACCATAAACAAAAATATAAATTAAGAGAGTTTAATACAAACAAGGGATGGAAAATCAAAATACTTATAATAGCATAGCTCAAATTAAGAACATATAAAAAGATAACAAGTTTGCATCACTTTTCATGAATACAACAACATACATAAACCCTAGACATCTCTAGATTCATAAACTTTACTTGAAAAAAAAAAAACTTAACCAACGTGAAGAAAAAGATTAGAAAAAAGAAAGATCCACTAAAGAGCTATAATAATAAAGTAGAGTGAAATTAACTTGCTTGATGTGGCAAATTAATTATGAATCGGACCAAGATGCTTGATTCCCCATAAAAGATCTTGAAAGAGAGTTTGAGAATGAATGAAAGTACATAGTGTACCAATCTTCAGTCAGAAACTATAAGAAACAAGAAAGTGATGGTGATGGTGAGGGAGGGAGGGGGGTGTAAATAATAATATTCTTGTTGTTTGTGTATATAGAAAAATAAAAGAGTAAGTTGAGATATTGACCTTGTTTTATTGTTTTGGTGATTGTGATGAGTTGTGGTAGTAATGATGGTGCTTTTAGGTTTGTGGGGTGGTTGTGACCTAAAGGGAAATGATGGTGATAGAGAACATAATAGTGAGACATGATGATGATTTTTTGGCGTTGAAACAGAGGCACCTAGCATAAGAGGTTCAAGGATTTTCTTTATTTATCTCTGACATTTTTTGAGATAGAAATAGAGTGCATCCATTTATCAAACCTAACTTTGGTCTACACTCTACTACTTGTGCTAGTAATCATTTTCTGCACTACTCTATATTTAATATCTATTTTAAACACATATATTAATAATAATTATATTTTCAAAAATAAAATAAAATAAAATAATTTTTAATTTTTTTTTTACTTTAATACATTATTAAGTGTTTTAAAAAATATGTTAGCATTTTCTTTAATATTTGTCCATTTAATTTAAAAACAAAGTTTAAACATAAAATTTTAACACACTAAATCTTTAATTTTTGTGAATTGGTGGATTAATTTAAAACTTTGTTTTTAAAGTGTATGAAATTATATGACAAGTAAAATCTGATTACAAGCAAATCTGACAAAAATATATACTCACAAGTAAAGCTAATAAATTTTACACATATTAAATATTTTAATTTATTAAGTATAATTTAAAGAATGAAATATCAAGTGCGATATTATGATTAGTTAGTCAAAGGTGATGAAGCAGATTTTGAATAATCTACACCAAAGTAGGTACCTCTCCATTAAACTTATAGTTATTACTTATTAGTAACCATGTCTATAACTTTGAATTCACTCTCTCCATTAAGATTAGGAATAGTGAATGTCATTTTTGCATGAAAAATATCACACATGTCAATCTTACAAGCTCTCTCTCGTACTCAAGTTTAAGATCAAATTTAAGATCACTAAATTTAATATTATTACTATTTTTCTTGTATTTAAAATTGAAAGAAAGAATAATATTAGTATAAGTAAAATATCAAATGTATTTCATTTAAATTTAAGATAAATATATTTAATTTTTTTTGTTTATATTTATGACTGAAAAAAGTAATTAATTCACATTAAGGTTCACAAGAGAAAACTAAATTGTTTATCCATTAAATATAATTTTGATTTTGAACTTTATAAATAAAAAACTACGATTAGAGAAGAGAGGACACCAAAAGAAATTACTCAAATTTCTAGTGGAACAATTATCATTGATTGATAGATATTTTATATCAATAACATGATTTTTGGAATATAAATTAATTTAATACCTAGAGTGAATGAATTAAGAAATAATATAATAAAGATGTTAGCAGTTCGATTAAACATACTAATAAAATAATTTCTTAAAAAAAAGTTATACAATGGAGAGTGTGTATTTATTTAAGTACTTCTTTAAAGTATCTTTTGGTTTTTAATTTTTATATACTCATAGCCTTCATTAATAAAAGAGAAAAAGAGTTGAAAATCGGTAGAAACCAATTTTATACACAAAATTAGTAATTGAAAATCGATAGAAATCTATATGTAAATTTAATAAAAATAATTAATTTTATCATCTTATTATATAATTATAATTATCCTTATAAATAACTACAAAATCAACTATTAATATTGATGGTTAGTGTAAAAGTGTTCGCTACCGTGTATACCATAAAACTTTTAATAAAAATTACATGCTTTAATCTATATTCTGAACCGCATATTTGAATTATAAGTTAAAAATTTTTAATTCTAAAAAATTACAAAGTTATTTAATAAAGTTATAAATTTTCGATAAAAAGTTGTCAGTCCCGTATTTGGAATGTTATCGAATAACTTTATTTCCTACATCGGTTTGTACACATATTTAACCTATAGTTTTACTCACTACTTGCTTAAAAAGTCGAATACTTAGTACTCGAAATCGCCAAGTAACACGAGTAAAATCACCTAATTTATAATATCGCATTTTTAATTATTATTTTTTTCTCAGAAACATTTTTTTTCATTTCGATAACAAATGAAAAATGACTAAATTATGATAAATTGATAATATAAATTTTGGAGATTGCATGTTATAATCAACGAGTTTTTTAATTGACAATTTTTTTTTAAAAATTAATAATGCTTTTCTTTACTTGATTATTTAGTTGGTCTTTTATTTCTTATGAAGAAAAAAAATCAAATTTCATAATCTTTATGAAAAATATTTTACGTCACTCAAACTTCATGAGCAACATTTTGTGGTATAAATATATAAAAATAAACAAAGCCGAACAAAGTTCCATGATGTCTCCCAAAATAGTGGTGGCCAGGCTAAACAATATTCACAATCACAGTGCTATCTATTAATGGTAGCTACAACTCACTACTACTTTATTAAAGCTACCAGGACACAACACAATCCTTAAAACTGTCGTACAAGTGTTGATTTTTTTGGGGTAATTTCTAATGACAGAACAACTGATGGGAAAGAGCATTTAATATTGGAGATTCAAATTCAAATCAATAATATTTTAAATTTTTTACCATCCTCTTTTTCCGTGCTATACTTAAACATTTTTTTCACCTCTATTTCCTGAGTAGATGTTTGGATCTGCAGCGATAATTATTAATTTTGTATGAATTAATTTTATAAAATTAATTTTAATAAAAGATAAATTGAAAATAAAAAAATTTATATTTGAATATACTTAAGTAAAAGTGAATTAAATAATAAATTCAAAACTAAAAATCAATTGAAAAATAAAAAACTACAAATCATAGTTTCAAATTAGAATCAATTTTTTAGGTAAAATCATTTATGTTTAGAGAACAACCAAACATGTCAAAATCAATTTTAGATATAAATTTTGCATTTAAAATGAAACCAACCATACAATTGGTTTGAGAATGACTCCCTTAGGCATTATAAATAAACCAGGAGGTTGGTAGGGGAATAAAGGGAGAAATTGGGAGGTATATACATGAGACAACTAAGTTCAGTCACAAAGGAAGAAAATGTACGACATAGAAACAGACACTAGGAGGTTCTTAAGGACACAAGAATGGCTTCTAGATCAAGGCTCTCCCCTTTTGTCTATTTCTTACTGGTCACAGTAGTTTTCTTTTTCAAGTTCCTCTTTCGTGTCTTCCTTGAATCTACCTTCAGACATCTATGACACGCTCGAAATTTTCAATATCAGTAATTCGCCTCATAATGACTTCATAAGCTCCATTTTTCTATAAAGCATACTGCAAACACAGCCGCCGCTACAAGCAAGTGTTGAAGAAAAAGTTATGGCAATTTGTTTGTAGATACAACTTGATCAGTAAAGAGTCGCGATGTTCTGTTTGTGTGTTACTGCAATCCACATTCAATTCTGATAGCTTCCAACAGTTCAGGAGACACAGTGGGCTTTGCTCCTCCGTCTTTACCTAATTTACTATCATTTAAATAAGTGCCAGGCTTCGTTCCTGCACCCCAACCCCTGTAAAGTATGATTTTGCTAGGCTCCTGAGAGACTAGAACTGCACCTGTTGCGTGCTGCAAGAACAATAGGAAAAAACAAAATTCACTATTTCAGGATTTAGAGAATATTTATGGGTCAAGACAAAAAAGAATAATTCAATGAGAAAAGAAAAAAGGGGACAAATCTCGTCATGCATCACCTCTAGCTTGGACACCAACTCATGAACTGAAGTCCCTTTTGCCCTTCCTTTGACATTAACTATGACAAAAGGGTGCTTCCGGAAGTGATCCTTGATTGCTTTCGCAAGACCAGTCACAGTATTACTCTTTCCTGAGAAGAAAATATGACCATGGAACAAATAAGAGATGACAATATTCCTTCCAATTAGGATACTTTCAGGAAAGTTCAAGAAAAATATAAGAGCTATCTGGTTCATAATGAAAAAAAAACCAGGATGAAGACATCAATGAAGATTTACCACTCACAAGTCACAACAGGTGAGGAAAAAATGTTTTGGCCAGCTTTTTTGTATTATAATGATCTGAACCTAGAGTCTTAGTTAGCTATCTTTACTCTGCTAATAGAACAGGCTTAGACCTATGCAGTTAATGCAGAAACCCACAAAATAAAAAAGGAACCAATGCACACTACAAAACAAAAACTCGTCAATATTGCATAAACTTAAAAGATTGACTTATAAAGTGTGAAGACAAGATATCATATGACACACAATATTGCTAAAAAGAAAAAAGAGCTGAAAATTATACCTATGGCAAGGAGAGGTCGCTTTTTCATATTTAAGGCCTGCCTTCGAAGAAGAAGCCTCTCTCTGTTGGAAAGATATAAAGATCTAGAAGGCAACTCAATTGAACTCTTATTTATCACTGGAGCTGATGGTTCAGGATCACTTTTTAATGATGCGACTGATGCTTCCATTGCTTTGTTATTAGAGACACAGTGCCCAGTATCAACCACAGAATCACTCTCTTCGTCCAACTGAAATCCACGTTAATTTTACCAAATCAATATTTATAATCGAAACAATAACAAAAAAAACACGTCAGAGGAAATCCTGATACAGCCATATGATAATACAGAATAAGATAGACGTTGACATTTCCGTTTTATTAATCAAGACATGATGTGCTTGCCTGTCTTTCTTGGTGAACCAAACCAGCAGAGGATTCTGGTTCACCTTGACGTGCTCCACCCGTATCAATCAGTTCAATGTACTGCTCCTGTATAGCTCGTTGATTGCCAACAGAAGCTTCTTCTGGAGAACTTATGAGATTTGAACTAGCTCCATCAATCAGTTCAATGTGCTGCTCCTCTATAGCTTGTTGTTGATTGTCAACAGAAGCTTCTTTTGAAGAATTGCAATTTAGGGAATTTGAACTAACTCCATCAATCAGCTCAATGTGCTGCTCCTCTATAGCTTGTTGATTGTGAACAGAAGCTTCTTTTGGAGAATTGCAATTTATGGAATTTGAACTACCTCCATGTTTGTCTATAGCCTGGAATCACACCAAAAAATATTTCAGAAATCATTATTTAGAGAACCATACCAGTAACATCATTGCAATAATATTCTTAATTAAACTCTACTATTAGAACCACACATTGTTTTCACTTTCATATTGCCCACCTTTGTTACTATAAAGTAAGAGACTATCTTAAATCATGTGCTAAGTCATGACAAAATCTGTAACTCAATGAGGATAGAAATAGCTCACCAAATCAGATCTTAATGTTTCAGCTATCTGCTTACTGCTGGCCTCATCTTTAACCTATTCATGTCAATAAATTCACATTTTTCAAACGATATTGAAGAGAAAAGTATTTCAGGAACAAAATAAAAGTAAGGACCACTCACCATTTGAAGTTTCAACTCATTTATGTTCTTATCTAACTTCAAAACATGGAGCTTCAATGCCTGCAAGATAGAAAGGAATAAAGTGATGATATTTATATCATATAAGATTAGCAGTCAATTCCTTTATTGAAAATAAATTAAAAATAAGACAACAAGTAGAAGATTCACGCCAAAATGAGGTAGTCACTTGTGAGGCAGTCAGGCACTGCATTAACATAAAATTAACTTCACTAATCCAACCTATTATTATTTTATCATGGTTTACCATGCAAATAGAAATTTCTCCCACCCCTCTTTTCACAAAGTAAATGTAGATGCCAAATTATCTGGCACTCGAACACAAATAGTCAATTACCAGTCAAAGATGGCAATTTTACCTCACGACGCTGTGCCTCTATAGAACGCTTCAATGCTTGCTTTTTATTTAGAAGTGTCCGCGGCCTCAAACAAGAAGGCCTACTATAATTCTTTCCACGATAGACAATGATTGCATGGCCCTTGCTCACTCTCTCGACGGCTACTAATATTCCACCACTTTCTGCCTCTAAGGTCAGAGCTGTCTGGTGGACAGATTCCAGGCTTCCTTGATTACATATTATCTTCACAAGTTCCCGATATTTCCAATGAAGATGCATATTTTCTACTGTTCCATCAAAAACCCCTCGTCTTCCTGAGAATTAAGAGAATTATCAGGAACAAATTTTATCTAAGTCAAATTTAGCTTTAAAGGTCTTAAATATTTAGAATAATCAAATATCTCATTGTGATTTTCAAACATATTAAGAGTCACCTAGCAACAGGAAAGGCTTCATCTTCAAGCCAATCCTCCGCAACATGTATCTCTCTTCTTCAGTAATACCCTCTTTATCTATTTCTTGTTCTTGAGGACTCTCTACCTTTTCCAGAATTGCTAGAAGTTTTTCGGCCTTTGCTTTCTTCTCTAATGCCTGTATGTGAAGGCTATACCATCAGTAACTCAAATAAGAAGTGAAAAACAGCAAATTGGAAATTGTTAATCAAATCATACCTGTGACAATTTGATACTAGTCCTTTTAATAGCTGCCTTAGCCTTCGTCATTATTCGTTTTTCAATGATTTCTGTATCTTTAAGGAAGGCCATATCCTTTGCTTCAGAATGTGGAGAGACTGTAACTGATGAGCTGTTTTCAGCCTTCACTTTATTTATTAAAACATTCCTCCTCTGTTGAATTGCTGAAGACGCTGCAGCAGGCAAGAAGTCCTTTCCTCTATAAATGACAATAACGTCTTTATCCCGAGAAAGGAGAGTTCCTCCAGTCAAATGCTGCAGAGAAATAGATCTTTTACCATTATATTTAAACTTTAGAAAAAGGGTCCTGCACTGTCCGTGTAAACTAATTTTACACTGACAGTGAATAATAACCATTGATTTCATTCTCTCACTAAATAATTACACCCACCATAATTAAAAAACCACTCAATCAACGGTACGAGATTGGCTTTCAATGTAAAACTTTTTACACTGACAATGCATGGTCATTAAACCCTTAAACTATATGTGCAAAATTTCATAAAATTGAAAATAATCAGCAAAAATGATGACTGACCTTAATCTCTTCAGCCATTATCTTATTGCTAGTATTCTGTACACCTCTTTTTACTGCAATCTTGGCAATCTCACATCTTTCCCAGAGCTTGATAATTGCAGCAGCCAATCCTTGAAGTTTCCTATTTCTACCTGTAAAACAAAATAACAATCAAAATTAAGCGCTTACTGAATAAGAGCTTGTCGTATAAGTTCTTACCTATAAACTATTTCTATAATTGAAGATGGAATTAGGTTAAACTGTTTTAATATAAGTTATATTTGTTTTCGTGAGCTAATTTAGAGAGTTGATCGAAATAAACTGAAAACATCTTAGGAACATGTCATAAGCTATATTTTTTTAAGATTCCTCAAACACTTACACAAGAACTCCTTCCATAAGATAAGCTCAGATAAATTGTAAATAAGTTATTCCAAATGCACCCTAAACCCAAATTTGGTCAGATAAGAAATGTAGGACAAACTGACCTAATGCAAAATGGCATGGTAAAGGTCTGCCAAGTCTCTTCAATGTGGTCAATTCATCATCCGTTAGATTAGACTTCACACCATATGGAAGTAGGCGAAAAGGCTGCCTAAATCCAGGAATAACAGCAGGTAGAAGATCAGCATCGACAGGCACAGGGTCATACCCCCACCAATCAGTAAATCGAGGCCCGAGGCCCTCTAATAAGCTGTCTACTTCTTCTAAAAGCTCTGCCTCACCTGGCAATTGAAATCTCACTTTATTAGGAGTACCAACTCCTTGTACCAGAGCTGGTTTTACAGTTCTGATGTTTGAACTATGACTAGCATGTGTGGTTGAATTCATTTCAGATGAATAGCTCTCTCTTTCATCACAATTTTTATCATCACCATCCATATGTTGCAAAGCATCATCTATTTTGTCGTCTCTCAAAACTTTATCTGATAGGAAGTAAGGATACTTATAATCAATCCCTCTGTACAATATTATCTTACTTCCAGATCTCCAAACCACAAGTCCTCCAGTTTTTCTCTGACAATGACAAAAATATTGTAAGCTATGATCAGATTATTGTACATGGGGCACCCTAATCATATTGAGAAATGAAAACCCAAAAAATATTTTCTCAAACCAATTACGTCCAAATTTCTCCGTTTTTTGTACACATTTGAAAACAGAAAATAAAGTGAAGATAGGGTGATATTTTGGCAATTAGATGCAAAAGTAGAAAGAAAGAAAAAAACGAACAAAAATCTTGTTTTAACAATATCCTTCAAAAGATCTTGGAACCAATAAGTAATATGAACAACAAGAAGCCGTTTTCATAATTACAAATGAAAACATACCACCTGAAAATGGGGGGAAAAGTCACTCTAACAACTCGACACCCCCAACTTATCAAACTGTAAATGGTAGAGTCAATTTAATCGCTTGTGCATGACTGCATGGGTAGAGAACTTGCCATAGGAATTGCTTGCAAGGTTCTTATTCAGTTCTTAAGAAGTATCACAGAGCATGTCCAGCCGACAGTCATGTGTGAAAACCGTTCTAAAATAAGCATCCGGTTCTTAACATTAAAATGTACTTTCCATGAATAGCACTTTAAGTTGTAGGAATCATTTTAAGTTCTTAATGAGTTGTATCATTAGAGTGGAAAGTTACTAAAGTTGTTAAACTTGATGTGGCATGGTAGGGCCCGTCAAAAACCAGTTAAGCAACCCCAATTTTGTTAGAGTATTGGAAATGATCTAAGAAGTCGACATGCACACTTGGTAACTTTATGGGTGCATTGCAAAGTTCAAATAGTATTTTGTACAATCACTTACAATTTTGAGGGAGATTTCTAGCATTTTAGCCCAAAATATAAGAAGATAAAAAAAGAGCAAAGTTTTCTTAACATATGTCCACCTACAAAACACAAACATGAAAGTGAACATAGATAAGATAATAACATAATACACAAAAGTCATATAATCATTAAATAAATAAAATAATCAATATTTAAAAATTAACTGCAGCTACTATTGATAAAAAAATTGTTTATGTTATTATTGTGGCATTCTTATTTATACATCAGTATAAAAGTTCAAAAACATACATTTATACAACCAACTGAACTTAATATCCATACTCTGACAATGTCAACAAGTTTTAAACAAATTCTTACATACAACATTCTATCATAGTTTATCATTTTGTCACACATTATAATATTTAACTCTAAAAATCGTTCCCACAGAAACAAAATGTTACATACTTGTTCCCACTAAGGATGTATACATACTTAATAAACACAAACTAAAATATCCAAAATATCCATGTGTAGTTTCATTTTTCAGACATTAATCCTGATTCCAACTTCCAACACAGATATGATACCACATAACTTGAAAGTTTGAAGTGTTTGTTCTAATTTACTTTTATGGTACAGCACTGACACTTCATATTGAAGGAGAATTTGGGGTCCAACATATGTCAGTATCCAATACCAATACGGCACGAACACACAAAGTTAATGCTATTTTCTTAAATTATTATTGATGTCTACATATCAGTGTTAGACTACAAATGTCATGTATGCGTATGTGTTTCATAGCTCATTACTCAACACAATGTTGGTTCAATTTATCACAATACAAACCCAATTTCGTTGATGAGTAGCACTAACCTATCCAATTATCCGTCCAATCCAAACAAGTGAAATCAAACAAAAAATAAAAGTGAAAAACTAAAAAAAATTCAGAAACTTTTTCAACTTTTTTTTACCTCCAATATGTCATGAGTTCTTTTCATGTTAATTCTGCAAAGATCCTCACAAACAATCCTGACAACCTCAGAACGCCTCCACCGTTCATGAATTCCATTAACAATCCCTTCCGTAATCCCAGCTTTCCCAACCTTAATCTTCTGTTTCATCTCAAACCCTAACTTCGTCAACCTCATAATCTCCCCATCCGTCAGACTCAACTCCGCAAGCGTCGGAACTCTCCTCTTCTTCTCCTCCCTCGCTTTCGCCCTCTCCAATCGCTGTCTCTCCACTTCATTCTCGCTCAATTTCTCGATTCCCGCTCCAGGAAAAGGGACAGGATTCTCCGGCGTGCTCCAACTGGGGTCGAGTGTGTGTCCAACACGGTACTTCGGGAGATTGTGTGGTAACGGAACGAATATTTCACCTGCGATGGTGGTGGAGATGGTGTTTTTGGTGGTGGTGGATTGTTCAGTTGTGATGCCGAGGGATTGGAGTTTGTCGGCGATTCGTTGAATGGCGGATTCGGGGAGAGTTCGGGATTTGGAAGCGGAGATTCGGAAAATGAATTTAGAGGAGTGTGTTAGGGTTAGGGTTTTTGATTTGGGGAAGAATAAGAATGGAGAATAAGAAGAAGTGAAAGTGTGGAAGTGTGTGGCGGGAAGCAACATTTCAAGATAGTTTCATGGATCGATGGATAACGAGAACTTGTAATCTACACATAAAAATAAAAATGGAGTGGGTATTTTTTATTTTTTATTTATTATTTATTTATGAATATACAAGTCATCATTTAACAACATCACAAACTATGACTTTAATAAATAAAAACTAAAGTATTTAACATTATTATTAAGCTTTGGCCAAATATTCTCAATAAAAGTAATTAACATTACACTTTCAAATTTCACACCAAACTCTCATATCATTTAACTTTTTGCCCTTTCGAAAGAAAGGCTTGGACTAATTTATTGGGAACTATTTTCTAATTTTGTCCTCACATGGTTTCATAATACTTAGGAGAGAAAGAGAAACATGGTTTAACTAAAATCTCAAGAGGGGTAGCTTTTTCGTTTGTCATTCCAAGGTTTTCGGTCATATCAACCGGTTCACTAGATCCATTTGAGATTTCAAATGAGTGTAAAAAATTAGCCAAAATTAAATAAATCATATGAAGTCCAAATGATATTCCTGGACATATCCTTCTACCACTTCCAAATGGTAACAACTCAAAATCTTGACCCTTGACATCAATATCTTTGTGAGTAGTAAGAAATCTTTCTGGCTTGAACTCCAACGGATTTGGCCAAATACTTGGATCAGTGTGAATTTTCCAAAGGTTTGTGATTAATCGTGTTCCTTTTTTTATATGATAACCACCTAAATTGCAGTCTTCTGTGAATTCACGAGGTGCTGAAAGAGGACCAGGTGGATATAATCTTAGTGTTTCTTTGACTATTGCTTGAAGATATACCAATTTATTTATATCGGATTCATTTATGAATCTTTTTTCTCCAATTTGGATTTTGAGTTCTTCTTTTACTTTTTTTAATACAAGAGGATTTCTCAATAAAAAACAAACTACCCATGTTAGGGTAACTGTGCTTGTATCAGTTGCTCCCAATATTAATGCCTGCATGCAAAAAAATGTTACAGCAAACACTACAAACCAACTCTCAAACAAATCCTTAAAAAAATGTTGTAGCATGAAAAAAATACAAAATTAATACTTTTAGAATATATGTACAAAAAAGAAAAAGAATAAACTTTTTTTTTTTGTTACAAAAGAAAATGAGTAAACTAATCCATAACTAAAAGGAAATGGAAGACAAGATTTGACTATTTAAGCATTTGAAGAAGCTTGTTTAGAGTTTATTTAGCATTATCTAATGACATAACTAGTATATTAGTATTTAGTAGTACACTTATAAAATCTAATGATGGTATTCCTCCCTTAAAAATAACTTATGACATTATGTGACATACTACTTTTTATAAGCTATATATTTTCAACTTATTTAATAGCCCATGTTGCTTAGTTAAATTTGTAGAATAACTTATCACATACAATCTTAATAATATTAATTATTTAAATAAATAAAATTTAATATTAATGATTTAAATAAAGAAAGTTTAATTTTGAAACATTTATATATACATTATTAACAAATCACAAATATATTTGTGTGCGAGAGTTTTACTAACTATTATAAACAAGTCTAACAATAATGATTTGTCAATAATATATAATAGTTTTATATTGACAATATATATCATTGAAATTGTTTAAAGACATTAAAAAAAATATATTAGTTTAATTCTTTTTGATAAATATACTATATTAATTAACATAATCATATATATATATATATGGGGACAAATATTACATACCAATGTTGTGGCTTTGTTTATAGTATCAGCATCAAAACCATCGATTGTAACACCATCAAGCATTGAAATCATCGTATCCATAAAATCTTGGTCTTTTTCAACTTTTTGACCCAAATTACCCCTCATTTTGTGATGTTCCACTAACCACTCATCTAAGACTATGTCCAATTCTTTTGCAGTTTCTTTCATTGCTTTTACACCCAATTTCATCCATCTTAGAATAGGAACAGCATCAGCTACTGTACACACCCCTAACATATGCATAAATTCTCTCAATGCTTTTACAATTTTTTCTGCTTCTTTCTCCTTTATCATGGATGTGCCACCAAATAATCTCTTCCCAGCCATAGTTTGGAAAACTATATATTTATATTAATCAATTTATTAGATATACAATAAGTACAATATAGTTATGGAATTTCACTACAAGAAAAACTTTGATTTCTTTCTAAAATTTTCGAGAAATACATAGTCCTCACAAGAAAAAAAAAAGTGTTTCAGAGAAAATAAGTTCACGGAAAGCTCTAAGAAACTTTAATATTAATTCTTTTGAAATATTGTTTTTAATGTATATGAAATGAACAAATTTTAGTTTTAATCTATAAAAAATTATTTTGGTTGTGTACCTCTTAACTTGAAAGTATTTTTCATCTTAATTTAGAATTATTTTAGGATTAAAAAAAAAGGTTATCAAGTGACATGTATATCACATTGTTAGATGTCACCTAAAATTGTTTATTTGGATTTTACATAATACTATGGATTAGCTTTAATCAATTATTAAAATATCGACAAAAGAATTTTTAGATAATCAATTAAAAAAATAAAACTTTAGTAATTCATAATTCAATAATAAATTAATTAATTTAAAAAATAATTATTTCAGTTAGAATTAAAATTCGAATTCTCTCAAATAAATATAACATTTAATTTTATAATAAAATAAAATTTTTAAAATAGTATTAAATACCTATATTGAACACCAACTGGGTGAACCACTGCTTCATCTCCACCAACAAGTAGCCAGAATCATTCTTTGAACTAGACCAAACATGGAAAAGTTCTTTAATCGAAGTTTTAACTTCGATAACACGAACATGGCTTAGTAGTTCCATTCGACGATTCGAAAGAAACATAGTAACAATTTTACGCATTTCGCGCCAAAAAGGACCATAAGGTGCAAATCCAAAGCTAGCTTGATTATAAGCTATATGTTCAATTGCAACAAGTTTAGAACGAGAGGAAACAACAAGGTCATTTATGGTGTAACATTCTTTGGCCATTTCCCAATTACTAAGTACCAAAGCACATTTTGAACCAAGTTTTATGGTGAATAAGGGTCCATATTTGTTAGCCATGGTGCCTAATGTTTTATGAGGTGTTTTGGAACCAGCCAATACTAAGAGGTGACCTAGTATTGGCCATGCACCTGAAGCCATAGGAGGTTCTCTACCCTTATTACCAACTTTGGAAGGACAGAAATGGAATATTAAAAAAACTAGGAATGTTAGAGAAAGAAATCCTATTGTTGTCACATTTTGGAAATTTAGAACTAAATCCATTTTGGATACTTGGAGTTTCGGGTGTGGAGTTGCTAGAAAAATTTGTATATGTTGATGATGTTGTAGTAGTTCTTTATGCATTTATAAGTTTATAAATAATGATACTTTGAATAAGTCGTTTAACAATTGACATTTTTATTGTTTGTAGACGAGATGATAAATACCAACAGAAATTTATATACAATTGTAAAGCTTTTGGTTTGAATCCGAAACATAATATCTAATTTAACAAAATCGATATGTGTTAGTTGAACTAATACTTAATACTTAATACTTAAGTACAAACAATCGTCATTTTATTAGCCATGAAAATTTAGAGAAAAAATATATATTATATCTGTTTCTAATTTATTTATCAAATTTAATATCACAAGAGAATTAGAGAGATATTTAATTTTTTATTAGGCTATTGTCTCAATCATAAAAATCACAAGAATGCACCCTTAATTTATATTTTTGAAGTATGTTATGAATCTTCGTTAAAATTTTAAATGAATTTTAGATATAGACAAACATCGATCTATTTTAAAAATGGCTGGTTCATCGTTGCGTCAACCTTAAAATGATATATTTGTGATGGTTTAAGGTTAGAAAGGAAATCTCATTAAAATAAAAGTTATATAGAAAGAAAATTGAGTCCGGCACCGAAAATTAAGTGTATGAAACAAACAAAAAAGAAAGACAAGGGAAGATAGTAACCCAATAGAATCTAATTAAAAAAGTATGCATGGGAGAAATTGTTACCTTACATATTATTATTATTTAGTTTATGCTGTCAATTAGTGAACATGCATTTTGTCTTTACATTTTGTACATGTATGTTAGTTTAAAATTGATTATTTTTGATTTTTTACTAAAATGAATGATGTAATGAAAATGATTTAATTTATATATATTTTCGACATAAATATTTTTTATACTATCAATTAGTTGTAATTGTTAGATTACTAAAAATATTTAATTTTTATTTTAATTATTTTTAAATATATAAATAATTGTAATGTATTGATGGTATAAATTTTTTGTATACAAAATAAACTCAATGGAAAGCAGACAATGTTATTGTCACATGGAACTTGATTGTTAATACATTGAAGTATATACTATCAAGTTGAAATGACCCCAATTTTGTCTATCAAATATAGAGTTACTTTGATCAACTCGGTACTTTTAAATCTTCCTTTGTAATACTTTTATTAAAAGCATCAACAAAAATTCTACAACTAATAATTAAAATTTAAAGGAATTTTTTTATTAGAGAAGAAATTTAGATGATACGAAAATGTGTTTGATTAGTTGGGAGATAGTTTGTTTGTCTAAATAAAGAAGTGGTTTTGATAGGAAAAAAATAAAATTACTATTTAATTATGCTTTGTTGATCAAAGAAAAAGTGAAAATGTATCAATGAAACATATAAGGTGTGTAATTTGATTTCTTTGGAATTAGATATGGTCCCTTAATAGAGAATGTTTTATTTAGAAATGAGTCTTAGTGCATAAACAAAAACACAATTTTGTTGAGGGATGTAAGTTTAATAATGAACTAGAAGGCATTTTGTTTGGAATTCAATTGAATGGGAATATAAGGTACATGTTCAAATGGTTATTGGAGAACTCAAGTTCATTTACTATTACTTCTTGTTACAAATTGTTGGAATCTTAACTATGCATGATATTCTAAATAACGATATTGTGGGGATGATTCAACAATTATGGGTGAATAATATTTATTCTAAAATTGGGATATTTGGATGGCGGTTACTTAAAAAACAAATTAGCAACGCAAAAGGAGCATTACTATATTGCTTATAGTTGATCAACCATGAATTATTAGTTAAGATATTTAATTTAGCATTTTGATAAATTAGTTGTTATTTTAAATTTCTCTATATATTTTAGTATTTTTTTAGGATCTTTGAGATTATGTCGGTTATGATTTATTTAGAATAACATATTAAGTGTATTACGTCCTTCTAAAAAATCAATTACCTTTAATTTTTATCGATAAAATAAACAGGCCATAACAAAATAATTTGGCCCATTACTAGAAGCCCAAATTAGTCCATTGGATTTTTGTGAAAGTATCACAATCCATTGGTGGCTTGCGATAATTGCATTAATGAAAAATCTAAAAGATGCAATGGTTTGTGCTTTTGTTTAAGGCTAGGCTAATGGTGGAGATTGTTGTACCATTTTTTAAATTTTAATCAAAGTAATTTAATTTTTTACCATAAAAAAAATGTTGCAGCATGAGATACTTAAAATAATTTTTTTATAGTTTAAATTGATTTTATTTAATATTTTTTATAAAATGTATTTATTAAAAATGTTATAAAAAAATTAAATAATTTAGGTTAAATACTTTTTAGTTACTATAAAATTTTAAAATTTTATTTTTAGTCTTTTTAAAAATATAATTTTTTAGTCTTTACAAAATTATTATGGAAACATTTTTAGTTCATAAAACGACATATATTTTTAAATGAGTTTTTTCTAGACATGTTTGTAACATTGTAAGAAATTCATCCACATAAAATGAATTCAAAATTTAATTTCTAAGTTCATATTTTTGTTATTTTTTATCTTGAGTTTATGTCGTTTAAAAAATTTATATTAAATTCATATTTAAGTTAAATTTTTTTAGATTTTTATGGAATTTTTTTAATTATATTTTAAACATCTTTCAAAAGATTATTCAAAAACTTTTAAATTAAAAAATAATTAAACGTGATTTTTTCAATGGAAACTGAAATTATTTGTAGAATTAAAAATTGCAGTTTTTATTTATAGAGACTAGAAAATAAAATTTTCAAAAATTTATAATAATTAAAAACTTATTTATCCTAAATATTTTAAAAGTAATAAACGGACCATTTATTTCCTCCCATCTTTTATTGGCACGATAATTTAATTTTTATTTATTTCCCTTTTGAAAAGTGCCATGACATAACTTGATGAGCAAGGATAATAATATACTAATAATTTGAGGACATGAAAGATTCATACGACTCTACTGTCTACAAGAGACAAAAACAGGTCAACAACGGTAGATTGAGCTAATTGGCATTATTTTGTGTCTTTAGTTAAAATTAAATTTTAACTTAAATGATTTATCTTTCAACATATTAAAAGACAGTTAAATAATAAATTTAATATTTATATAAATAAAAAAAAATCAATACACGTTTTGAGGCAAAACAATAAATTATAAATTCAAATAGTAAGAACTAGTTCTTTTATTTTTTATTTTTATATTTATTTTTACAAATAATAATAATTAGTTTTAACGGTGAAATAAGTTCTAAATGAGAATTCTCAAATACACTAAAAATACTAGAGTAAAAAATATACTAAAATTTTAATTTAAGTCTTCACAATTAATTTTAGCTCTCTAAAAAATAACTCTAATATGCACTTAGCGCACTTAGCGTCATTTGATCACGAAGTGATAAAATTGATTGTTACTTAATTGATTTTAAAAATTAATTTTAATTAAAACTGAATTAAATATTTATATTTTAATTCATTTATAAAAAATGAAATATTTATCAATTTGTTTGGGTAACATTAACCATTATTGCTTTTGTCTTGTATATATGTTGATATTGAGAATTAATCATGCGTCTCTATAGAAACTATCTCATATACTCTACGATGATTCCAATAAACACAAATGAAAAACTAAACATAAATTTAATAACTCGTGTGATTTTTAGGACAAATAAGTATTTTTATTTTTAAGACAAAAAAGAATCTTTATCTCATATACTCTACAACAAAGTTATACGTGAAAAATATTTGAAACTATAACGATGTTGTTGTTTTTTACATGTAAAAATTTATGTTATTATTCTTCGTTTATAATTAAGATTAATTTGATAAAATTAAAAAAATAAATACTAAAACTCAACATATATATATACACGGGTGGCTGCGGTGGAATCTTATCCTCCTCGGCCTCACCAAACTATTATCCTTGCGCATGAAGTTATTATATCTAGAATATGTATATAATATAAATAAATAATTGGATATATAGTTTTGTCGACAGTCCAAAAATAATATAGTTGAGAGAGAGCAAAGGCAAAGCAGCCACGTTTGAAGGACAAAAGAATCGCTGTCCAATTCTTAAGCTATTATATATTATCCTTGCACATCAAGTAACGTCATTGCGCATATTACTTTTGAATATTAATGTAAATCTAAATACTCTTTTAAGTTATTAAAAAAAACAACTATACACTTCTGATAATGTAAACAAATTGTATATTGGTTAATAATAATTATTGATTTAATTAATTCTTTTACTGTATAATAGTAACTTCAATTAATTGGTAATTATATAATTTATGATTTATGTTAATTGTTGATATAAAATTATGTATGTTGACAGTTCATGTTTATTAAATCTATAATTTAATATTATACACACATATTCTTAAGAAAAAGTAATAAAGGCATTCACCAATGCTTTTATTCGTTTCGCCTCTTTGTAGTCACTTTTTGACAATTAATTGATGAATACTTTATATAGTTTTTATATTTTTAAACAATTATAATCGTTAAATTATTAAAACTATTTTAAATTTATGATAATTATTTTAAAATTATATCTACAAATAATTATAATATTAAAATAACTTTTTTATATATAACAATTAAATTATTTAAAATTTAAATAAAGTACGAGAATTGTACAAAAATTTAATATAATTTTAGTTGAATTTCAATTGATAAAAAAAATATATTAATAATTGTGTAGTAGTTGCTAGCATTTTTCACTTGAATAAAGAACACGTGTTATATCATTCCCGTTAATGTTAATTAAAATTAAAATTAAAATCAAAATCACCTTAAAAAAGCATTAAAATTAAATTTGACTATGTGAAATTTTGATTATATAGACGAATTATATATCTATCTATGATTGACTATTTTAAACTTCAAAATGAAAATTATTGATAGAAAAACTTTATTATGAGATTAAATCAACTTGTCTTGTGTAAAAAACAAAATATAATACTTTTCTTAACAAATTCAATAATTATTTCGTCAATTTTATAAAATTAAATTCATTCAAACTTACTTTTGACAATTGTTGACCCACACTAGTCCTTATAAAAGCAAGCATGGTAGTGACCCATCAATTCCCACATTTATCCAACATAAAAAAAATGGAGTTAGTCCTAAACTACCTTAACACCACAACCATAGCAATCCTCTCTTTAATTTCCCTTATTTTCTTTATATTTCGTTTCTCCAAAGTTTCTCATACCAAAGTACCTCCTACAATTTCAGGGTCATGGCCAATACTAGGTCACCTTCCATTAATGAGAAGCACACAAACACCCCATAAAACCTTAGGTGCATTAGCTGATAAATATGGACCCATATTCACAATCAAATTAGGTGCTAAACATGCTTTGGTACTTAGCAATTGGGAATTAGCCAAAGAATGTTTCACCAAAAACGACACCGTCGTTTCGTCGCGCCCTAAACCCATAGCCGTTGAACTTATGTCGTATAACCAAGCTTTTATTGGTTGGGCACCATATGGTACATATTGGCGTCAATTACGTAAAATTGTTACTTTAGAAATTCTATCTAATCGACGAATTGAACTACTAAGTCACATTCGTGTCTCAGAAGTTCAAATATCGATTAAAGAGCTTGTTAATATTTGGTCTAAACAAGTGTCAGGACAATCTAAATCGTTCAATGACACTAAATCTAGTATTAGCGACGAATATGTATCAGTGGAATTGAAGAAATGGTTTGCACAATTAACATTAAATATGGTACTAAGAATGGTTGTTGGGAAAAAATGTTTTGGTGATGTAGATGAGAACAACAAGGAAGAAGCTAAAAGATTTTTGGAAAATATAAGAGATTTTATGCGTTTAATTGGGACATTTACAGTGGGAGATGGTGTTCCATTTTTAAGGTGGTTGGATTTGGGAGGTCATGAAAAAGAAATGAGAGAATGTGCAAAGAAATTTGATAAAATGTTGTGTGAATGGTTGGAAGAACACCGTGAAAAGAGGGGTGTGGATAGTAATAAAGTTGTGGGGGAAAGAGACTTCATGGATGCTATGCTTTTGGTGCTTAATGACAAACCAATTGAGGGGGTTGATGCAGATACCGTAATCAAAGCCACAACATTGGTACGTAGTAACATTTTATTTATTTATTTTTTGAATTTAGGTTTCATGAAAGTAGAGACCCTCTCTTCTTCTTATAACAAATTGACATCTCTATTGTTAATGTTTTAGTGTGTAAATATTTAATTAATACTACTAAATTGAAAAATATGTACATTTATATTATTTATTCACTTCAAAATGGATGCTTCAATTTTTATTGAAAAAAAAGGTAATATCATAAGATTTTGAATGATGATTCTTCGAATATCCCGTGATTTAATATTTTTGAATATTGATTTGCAGTGGACAAATCATCGTAGAGTGATATTTAAAAAAAAAAATTGTTACATAGTTGAAATTCCAATTATGTAATACAAATTAAGATCCATTATTTCTATTTGCTTTTGTGATATATATTTATTTATTTGGGACATTCTTCTTATGTTATTTGAACTTTGTAGGAATTGATTTTGGGAGGAAGTGACACAGCTGCAGGAACACTTACATGGGCAATGTGTTTACTTTTAAAAAATCCTCATGCATTGAAAAAGGCTAAAGAAGAATTGACCACACAAATTGGGAAAGAAAGATGCGTAAATGAGTCGGATATAAATAATTTACCATATCTTCAAGCAATAATTAAAGAAACACTAAGATTATATCCTCCTGCTCCATTTTCATCACCTCGTGAATTCACACAAGATTGCACAATAGGCGGTTATCTTGTTAAAAAAGGAACTAGACTGATGCCAAATTTATGGAAAATTCATAGAGATCCTAATGTTTGGTTACATCCTTTGGAATTCCAACCTGAAAGATTTCTTACAACTCATAAAGATGTTGATGTTAAAGGACAAAATTTTGAGTTGTTGCCATTTGGAAGTGGTAGAAGAATGTGTCCCGGAATGCCACTTGGTTTGAACATGCTTCATTATATTCTAGCTAATTTTTTGCATTCCTTTGAAATCTTGAATTTATCTCATGAATCAATTGATGTAACTGAAGTGCTTGAGTTTACTAGCACCAAAGCTACTACACTTGAAGTTTTGGTTAAACCTGGTTTGTCTCTTAAATGTTATGAGACCATGTGATTCTATTAATACTTTGCATTGTTATTGTTTTTATATGTGATGTTACCACTACTTAATTAGTGGTAACTAATTGTAGTTAGTTTCTCAATAATCTTGGAATTAGTTTTGTCTTGTTGCACCATATATAATTATTTATAAGTTGTTCTTGTATTAATTTCAACCATCATCTTACTTATACTATATTCATTCTTTCTTTTTAACTGTTAGTTTTAAGATTATGTTGACAAGAGATATTCCATTTTGTCTGAATTTCAGAGCAATTTTGTGGGTTTTGTAACGTGCACCCCCCACTTGTATCTCCCACCCCCTCATCATCAAGGAAAATTCTAAATTGCCCTTAATATTATTAGTAAAAACCCCCAAAAAGATTTTTTTTTTTTCATCTATTTTATTCGAAAGTTTGAATTGTCCGTATTACATTTGCAAACATTCAAACCTTTGAAACTTTCGAAATCGAAAAGTAAGATAAATTTCGAAACTTTGAAATATTCAAAATAGTAACTTTCTAAATTTCGAAAGTTTTCATGAACATGAAACTTTCGAAGTTCATTTTTTCCAAAATTTTGAAACTTTCGAAAGTTTCCATGAACATGAAACGTAAAGTTTCGAAATATAAAATTCAGAAACGTAAAGTTTTTCAGTTTCGAAACTTTGCTATTAATGAAAAGTTCCGAAATGCATTTTTATTAGTAATAAATAGTAATGAATTAATACTAATAAATAGTAATAAATTTATAATAATAAATTTATAGTAATAAATAGTAATATATTTATAGTAATAAATTAATAGTATTAAATTTGATATCTAATTTCGGAAGTTTTTTTTTCAGATTTCTAAAAATGAATTGAAAATTTCGAAAGTTTGGAATTTTTTGAAACTTTCGAAATTGACTTACTTCGAATGTTTGAAATTTTTGAAAAATATGTGTTTGGGAATTTTCACATTCATCCAAATTTTTGAAATTTTCTGGAAATTTTCATTTCGGAACTTTCATATTCAACTAAAGTTCCGAATGATATGTGTTTCGGAAGTTTCAAATTCTTCCAAACTTTCTAAACTTTTTGGAAATGTTAACTTCGAAACTTTCATATTCATCAAAAGTTTTAAAATTGGTAATTATTTATGTAAAATTATATTTCGAAAGTTTCTAATTTAACAAAAGTTCCGAATAGATAATAAAACTCACTTTTAATTATTTCGAAAGTTTAAAACTTTCGAATATTAAGAAATTTTTTGTAAATTTCGAAAGTGGGAGTGAGAAAAGAGAGTGATAAAATAAAAAGGATAAAATAGTCATTAGAAAAAAAATGAGGGGGTGGGATGTAAAAATAGAGGGGTGCACGGTACAAATCTCAAATTTTGTTTTAAAAATAATTTTTTGACCACTTTTACCTCTCACCCCCCCATAATTTTTTATTGACCAATTTACCCTTTTTATTTTATATAAAATTTATCAGTAAATATATTACACTATTTTCTCACCCCCACATTCGAAAGTTTTTAAAAAAATTCTATTAATCGAAAGTTTCAAACTTTCGAAACAATCAGAGGTTAGATTTCATCAACACATTCGAACCTTTTGTGAAAAATACAAATTTTCGAAATGCAATTTTCACAAAAATCACAAAACATTCGAAACTTTGCTTAAGTATGAAAGCTTCGAAACGTGCATTTGCTGAAACTTTCGGAACTTTGCTTAAGGATGAAAGCTCCGAGGCATGATTTGGATTACACATTCGAATTAATTTATAATTAATTATAAATGTAAAATAAATATAATTAAACATTTATATTAATTTATAATTAATTATAAATGTAAAATAAATATAATTAAACATTTATATTAATTTATAATTAATTATAAATGTAAAATAAATATAATTAAACATTTATATTAATTTATAATTAATTATAAATGTAAAATAAATATAATTAAACATTTATATTAATTTATAATTAATTATAAATGTAAAATAAATATAATTAAACATTTATATTAATTTATAATTAATTATAAATGTAAAATAAATATAATTAAACATTTATATTAATTTATAATTAATTATAAATGTAAAATAAATATAATTAAACATTTATATTAATTTATAATTAATTATAAATGTAAAATAAATATAATTAAACATTTATATTAATTTATAATTAATTATAAATGTAAAATAAATATAATTAAACATTTATATTAATTTATAATTAATTATAAATGTAAAATAAATATAATTAAACATTTATATTAATTTATAATTAATTATAAATGTAAAATAAATATAATTAAACATTTATATTAATTTATAATTAATTATAAATGTAAAATAAATATAATTAAACATTTATATTAATTTATAATTAATTATAAATGTAAAATAAATATAATTAAACATTTATATAAACATTCATTTAATTTAATAAACTTAAACACAAATAATTAAATATAAAATAAATTAATTTAATACCTCTCCTTCCCATAACCTCCGAGCCACGTGATGCTCATACTGTGTCAACAAAGATGTCACTGTCGGTCCTCCGGGAAATCCCGTCTGCTGATCCTGCTCATCAATATCATCAGCATCATCGGACTCATCAGCGTCAGGATGTGCAGAAGTATCAGGAGTATCATCAGCGGTCTGCTCCATCTGTGGCGGCTGAGGGACATCCTCCTCCATATGTGCATGCTCGGTGGAGTCAACATCATCGTCCTGAACCTCCTGTTGTCTTCGACGACGCTGCCTAATAGGACGATTTGCTTCGTTGCGTCGTCTGTTTGATGCTGTTGGTGGAATTCTCTCTACATCATCACGT
>NC_021161.2:1253168-1291232 GCF_000331145.2 Cicer arietinum
TTACATTTCGAATATTTCATCTTCAAGGAAACCTTCGAAACTTCTGAACTTCGAATGTTTCAAGTTCAAAGAAAGGTTCGAATGGTTGAAGATTTCTGGAAAAAAATGGCTTCGAAGGTTTGATATTCATAGAGAGTTTCGAAAAAGCTGGAAAAAGAACGACTTCGAAAGTTTAGGATTCAACGAAAGGTTCGAAAGTTTGGACAAATCTGGAAAACGCAACGCTTCGAATGTTTAACATTCAACGAAATGTTCGAAGGTTTTGGAAAATTCTGGAAAAATACAGCTTCGAAAGTTTAACATTCAACGAAATATTCGAAGGTTTTGGAAAAATCTGGAAAAACAAAGCTTCGATTGTTTAACATTCAAGGAAAGGTTCGAGAAATACTTACTTTTTCACTTCGAATGTGTCAAAGGTTCGAATATTTGGTAGGGTGGGAGAATCGGATGTTTCAGAGTTTCGAACAAATGGGGAAAAAAAGGAAAGTTATTTTTTTTGTAGGATTTTATAGTTAACATTAAGGGTAATATGGTCTTTTACATATAGTTGGGGGGTGGCAGGTAAAAGTGGGGGGGTGCGCAGTACAATTCTCTAATTTTTTTTTAAAATATGATGATGGACCTTTAGAATCCACTTTCTTTTTTTAGCCCATTTGTGGTGGTCAATTTGTTACGACCAAAAATTAAATTGAGCCTTGTTGGAACCTATCCATTACATTTAATGCAAAAAAGAATATGAAAATATTTTGATTTAATTTTTATAAATATATTTTTAAATTATTTAATATTAGTCTTTGATTGAAAAATTTAAAAATTAGAACAAATATTAAAAGTCAAATTTCTATACTCCAATACAAAGTTTATATTCCAAAAAAGCTAAAAGTATAAATAAGTATATAGTACAGTCGAATTACAACAACAAAAGTAGTTTCATCCTACTCTAGCTAATTACTTCCAAGTGAATTTGTCGATAACAACAAAATGTACATGCTTCAAGGTCTTAACCAAATCTGGTATAACTGAATGGACAATAATCTCTAATCTCTAAGACAAATTATGCGTTTAACTATGCAGAATCAATATTGTAACTTCCTCCAACATAAAAACATATATTAAATTAAGAAATAAAGCAAAGTAATTCAATCTCACAAAATTCCTACTAAAGCAAAAGCTGACAATGAGTTCGTAAGAAATAGAATAAACTTACTTGAAACTGGGGCAAGTACCGATTCAACAAGAAAATAAAAATAACTTAAAAAATTGAGTTCAATACCAAAATTAGCTTCAGACGAGGCAAACAAATGTTGAAACCATTCAAAAAAATTGAAGTTAAATCGCAGTAATTAGAGTAGGAGGTCTGAAATTTCAAGAGGTGATTGGATTAAAAAAGATTAAACAAAAATTGAGAATAAAAACAAGTGTGAGTTCTAAAGAAAAAAAATTAAGAATCACTTGCAAGATATGATAAATTCATATGCAACTTAAAAGTACGTCATCGGAGCAAGAAGCACTTGTAAGAGCTGTTGGATCTGTGTTGGTGACAATTGCTGCAAGACTTTAATAGTGAAGTTGTTGATAAAGATTATATGTAGCAAGTTCTAAAGCGTGTTGTTACACTATCCTTTAGGTTCGATTCGCCTCCACCAATCGGATGCAAATGAGATAACCAGCGAATCCCCTTCAGGGTACTTTGGAAACCTTGATATGATTTGCACTATCACACTAAGAATATCTTTCAATAGTATGTTACAAGATAATGTTACCTATTCTTTTCTCATGCATTAGAAAAGAATAAGTTGACTTAGTATATGAGAATGAGTGAAAGAAAATGGATGGAAAATACTTGAATTCGTTGTTTGCATTATGTCCAAAGTGACCTTATTTATAGGAAAAATAATGTCACTTGGAAAAGAGTTGCAATTCTTCTTCTGCCACTATTTACGAAGGGCTATATACACATAATGTTCAGTTATTTAGTGAAGCATTGCACTGGTTTGGTGGCAAAACAATGCCTCTGTTTCGTGAGCAGGTCTTGAGTTCGAATTCAACAGATGTGACTTTTCATTTTAATTTAAAAGTTGCGCCTTTTCAAAAGGGAATTTTTCAAAAAAGAATGCAATACAGAGATTCAAACTCGCGATCCTATGTTAGGAAAGAATAAACACAACCACCTAACCAACATCAATATCATGTTATGTAAAACCAATTATACATACATATATTATCTATTATTTTGGAAATATCTCACAAGAGCATCTGCACCAAATATATAAACCATACAAATTATCATTTTTATGATATAAAGAGTTCAACAGTGGAGAAAAAGAATCCCCAAGCAATTACATGGTAAATGTCAAAGTATCAGTTGCTTTAACAATTTTATGAAATCTTCTGCGGTTTTATTTTATACCCCTTGACTTATTTTATACACACACTACACATCTATAATGCCATAGATGGATAAGTTCTATTCATAAATAAAAGATGGATAAGTTCTATCATTTAATTGAATTATGAGTTGTGTTATTTTGATACAGATTTGACATTATCTTATATGATTAATATAATTTAAATATGTGATTAATTGGATTCAGTACATAGTTAATGATTATAAGGTGTCACAACTCATTAACCATTCATTAGAATACAATTATCTAGAATTTTAAATGTTAACGAAAATCATATATATTTGAACAAAATTTGAATTTGGTACGTCATTTTCGTTGTTGCTACGTCATTTTCCTTGTAGCCCATATTTGAACTATTTTTGTCTCTTCGATCTCTATCGTGGCTTGCTGGATTAAAACGTTTCTATTCTCATTTTCTTGTCCACCACAAAAACTATGTGGAAAACAAACACTAGACCAATTCTAGTGGTGGACTAGTTGATTCATAATCCAATTTTATTGTACTTTTCAACTCAAATCACTGGTCTAATTAATCATTTTTATACATATTAAAAAATATTCAGATAAGAGGAAGAATACTTTCACTAAATTATTTCCTTTATCTTATTTGATAAAAAATGTCCCTGAATATAAGTTCATTTAAAACGTTTCTATTCTCATTTTCTTGTCCACCACAAAAACTATGTGGAAAACAAACACTAGACCAATTCTAGTGGTGGACTAGTTGATTCATAATCCAATTTTATTGTACTTTTCAACTCAAATCACTGGTCTAATTAATCATTTTTATACATATTAAAAAATATTCAGATAAGAGGAAGAATACTTTCACTAAATTATTTCCTTTATCTTATTTGATAAAAAAATGTCCCTGAATATAAGTTCATTTAAAACGTTTCTATTCTCATTTTCTTGTCCACCACAAAAACTATGTGGAAAACAAACACTAGACCAATTCTAGTGGTGGACTAGTTGATTCATAATCCAATTTTATTGTACTTTTCAACTCAAATCACTGGTCTAATTAATCATTTTTATACATATTAAAAAATATTCAGATAAGAGGAAGAATACTTTCACTAAATTATTTCCTTTATCTTATTTGATAAAAAATGTCCCTGAATATAAGTTCATTTAAAACGTTTCTATTCTCATTTTCTTGTCCACCACAAAAACTATGTGGAAAACAAACACTAGACCAATTCTAGTGGTGGACTAGTTGATTCATAATCCAATTTTATTGTACTTTTCAACTCAAATCACTGGTCTAATTAATCATTTTTATACATATTAAAAAATATTCAGATAAGAGGAAGAATACTTTCACTAAATTATTTCCTTTATCTTATTTGATAAAAAAATGTCCCTGAATATAAGTTCATTTAAAACGTTTCTATTCTCATTTTCTTGTCCACCACAAAAACTATGTGGAAAACAAACACTAGACCAATTCTAGTGGTGGACTAGTTGATTCATAATCCAATTTTATTGTACTTTTCAACTCAAATCACTGGTCTAATTAATCATTTTTATACATATTAAAAAATATTCAGATAAGAGGAAGAATACTTTCACTAAATTATTTCCTTTATCTTATTTGATAAAAAATGTCCCTGAATATAAGTTCATTTTAAAATTGTGAGAAGCATTTATTATTTTTTTCACACATATTTTTTATTTATGTCATTAATTTGTCTTAGAAGATAAAAAGTTAAAGTAAACACATTTATACATAAAAGGTATTTTAGAAATATACACACATAAAATT
The DNA here is from genome assembly GCF_000331145.2 of Cicer arietinum. Lineage (NCBI taxonomy): Eukaryota > Viridiplantae > Streptophyta > Magnoliopsida > Fabales > Fabaceae > Cicer > Cicer arietinum. Next base: position 1,257,345 of record NC_021161.2, read on the forward strand.
GATACATTAATTTTTTTTCAATACATGTGAAAAAATAATAATACTTATAACTGGGGACATATGGAATACTCTTATTAAATATTAACGGTGTATTCACCGTTACCATAAGTACAAAATAAAATATATTGACTTGATAGTAATGCAAGTAATTTGTATTTTTTTGTTTATAATAGTAATTAAATGCAGTACAAGATTGACAACTTCTTAGAAGTGGAAATGGGTTGGATGCTTCCAAGAAAATTTCAACCCTAGAAATTATAATGGTGTGGTGAAAAACTCACGAGAAACAAAATATTCGAGTGAATTTATTTTAGATCAACTATGATATTAATTGATGAAAATTTCAAAGAATAATCATAATAGATATAAGTTAATTGCATAAGAGAAAAATCAAGAATTGTGTATTTTAGAATCTATAAGAATTAAAAGATGAGAGGCAAACCACCCTCGTGATTTTGTATGGTTTACAATTATTTAACTTTTTGTTAAAAATGGTTACGCAACTTACAAATCATGATAGAGTTGTAATTGTTTTATGTACACATATTGATATAGATTTTTCAGGCTTTGAGTGAGACATACTTTGAAAATATTGGGTCTAATTTATTATCCATCGTAGTCTCATTTTTAAAGTTTTACATGACCTTTTTTAATTTTTTTTTTAATGAAAGGCTACACTACTCAAGTGGTGAATGGTGTAAGCTTTTGTAAATAGACTAATAAGTTAACTTGTTAATGAATTTAAGTTGTATTTTGATATATAACATGAAGTTTTAGAGAATTTAATATTACGTGACATTATATTTTAGTTCTATTTTATAATAATACATTTAAATATATTAAAATTTAATGTAGGTCAATATCTTTAAATTACAAAAAATGTTGGCAAATTTATAATTTAATACAAAACTTAATATTACGATGATAATAATAATAGTAATAAAAATTATTTATAATTAAATAAGTAGACAAGTAAGATAGTTCTAAAGGATTTTTTTAATAGTTTGTAAAACTAAATAAATTTTAATCTTATTTATATAAAATAGTTCGACCTGATATGGGTTAAACTTAAGATTATAGACTCATGTAAATCGGTATAAACTATTTTTATTTCTAGAATGACCTTTTTTTTCTTCTTCTTTAAATGAAATTTTTCCTATATATTAAACTAGCTAGCATTGATAAGTAATACCAATATACTAGAACTAATTGCACATCCATCAAGCAACCTTTCCTACAAACACAACCTCATCTAGCCATAATGGACTTAGTTCTAAGTAGCCTACAAAACGCCACAACAATAATTGCACTATTTTCTCTAATTCCCCTATGTTTATTTTTATTAAGCTTATCAAAAGATAGCAAAAACAAAGAGGCACCAATAGCCAAAGGAGCATGGCCAATACTTGGTCACCTCTCCATATTTAGTGGCAAACAACCACCTCATAGAGTGTTAGGTACCTTAGCTGATAAATATGGACCAATATTCACAATCAAGCTTGGTTCCAAACATGCTATAGTACTTAACAATTGGGAACTGGCCAAAGAGTGTTTCACAAAAAATGACATGATCGTTTCGTCTCGTCCGAACCTCGACTCAACGGAACACTTGGCCTATAAGGGAGCCATGTTTGCATTTGGACCCTACAATCCTTATTGGCGCGAAATTCGCAAAATTGCAACCTTAGAGATCCTCAGCAATCGACGAGTTGAACAACAACAACATGTTCGTGTTTCCGAAGTTCAAACATCGATTAAAGAGTTATTCGATGTTTGGTCTAGCAAAAAAAATGAGTCATGTTCATCAAACTATGTGTTAGTGGATTTGAAGCAATGGTTTACACACTTAACATTCAACATGGTTCTTAGAATTATTGTTGGAAAGAGATATTTTGGTACAACAAGTATTGTTGAGGAAGAAGAAGCTCAAAGAAGTGTGAAAGCTATGGAAGAGATGATGCATTTGCTTGGGATAATCACAATTGGAGATGTTATACCTTGGTTGAAATGGTTTGATTTCAATGGTCATGTAAAGGCAATGAAAGAAACTTCTAAGAAATTGGACAAAATTGTAGGTGAGTGGTTGAAGGAGTGTCGCCATAAAAGAAATTTGGGTGAAAAAGTTGATGAACATAATCAAAACATCATGGAAGTCTTGCTTTCATTGCTAGATGGAACAACCATTGAAGGGTTTGATTCGGATACCATAATCAAAGCCACAATTTTGGTATGTATGTACTTATACTAACTATATAGTAAATATATGATATTATATTATATAAAAAGAAATACGGGGACAAAACTCTTCCTTAATTACCCGTAATATTTTCTATTCGAAATAACTTTTGTTTATTCAAAAAATGCGGAAGGGAAATGTTTTTAATAATAAAAGTAGTATTAATGTTCATTTTATAATTATAGTTGAGAATATTTGAATTCGGGTGTTTTTAGATTGCAAGACTAAATTTTTACAATTAAACAACACTTTAAATATAATTCAAAAAAATAAAATTTGAGATTTAGGTTATCAAAAACAGTGGCGAAGTTAGCCTGATTTTTATAAAGGACTAAATATATATATAAAAAATAAAATATATTTTTAAAATTAATATAGTAAATTTAATCGGCGAGTAAAAAAACTCATAATAATTTTTATTTATATAAAATGTAAATTAGATCTACAATAAAGAAAATAAAAATCGAATAACTATTTAAAAAAGTTGTGTTCCACGGTGTTTAGAGAAGTCAAATTTATCCACTATTGAGTCTACAATAATTAACATTATATTTTAATTTTTCAATGTAAAAACCTAAGTTATTTATAAAAAAAATTATCATCAATTTTATTTATGAGTCATATCTTAATAATTTTTATTAATAAATATGTTCTATTTGAAGTTGCACTAGAGTTTGAAAGTGTCAGAACATCATAAATAAATAGATAAATCAAGTGATAATTTTTTGACATTTTTGTTTATCTTAACATTTTATAAAATAAATATACTTGGGAAAGATAAATATATACTATTGGGTAGCTACAACCTAAAACTATACTTTTATATTCTAAAAAAAATGATTAAATAAATTTTTGGTCCCTAAAAATATATTATATTATTTAAAAAATTTCTTCAAATAATAATCATTCAAATGTTTTTCGTTAATAATTTTGGTCTTTGTTTTGAAATTAATTCATATGTATCGTTTGAATTTTTTTGTATGCATACTTAGAATATTATAATAATATTTTCTACAAAAATTTAGAATTTTTTTAATAAGAGATGAATAAAATATAATTTTTAAACTTTTGTCGCTTAAAAATTTATATTTAATTCATCTTTTTATTAAAAAAATCTAAATTTTTGTACAAAATATTTTTTTAATGTTAAAAACATGTATATAAAAAATTTAAAAATTCGAATAATACATATGAATTCATTTAAAAACAGGGATCAAAATTGTTAAAAAAAAACATTTAAGGAATGATTGTTTAAAGATTTTTTTAGCCAAACCTACCCTAGGACTGCATAGGCATCGCATATGAGAAAAACCATGCTTCTTATCTTAACCGTGTCCATAAAATTTAACCTTTTCCTTGATTTGCATTGTTTAAATTTAACTAAAGAAGTACTTTTAGACATAATTTTATGAATATATGAACAATACTGATAACGTTTTAGCAACAGTATTGAATCGTTGCAAGTAATAATTAAAATGTTAATATCGAGTGTCGCACTTAATGATTGTGTTTTACTATTGAATTATATTTGATTACTAAATTTGAATAAAAAGTTTCAGAATTGATTGAAATGGTATTTAAAACTAACAACGGTAATAAAATTGATCATTTATAATAAATAAAAAATGTCAGGGATTAGTTTCACTTCAAATCCAACATTAGTTTCTAATTTGATCCTAATTACTAAATTCTTTTATTGAATTATTACCGAATTCTCTTTTATTATTTTTGCCTTAATGTCTTAGTGACATAACCTTTAATTGCAAAGCAACTCCTAATTCCTTAGTGGATTTAATATTAGAATTAAACTTTACAGTACAAAAATTCTCTTTTTAAATTACTGCCATTGCAACAAAATTAATTGGTTTTATGATCTGCATCTATCTCTAGACTACAATATCATGAATTTCTCATCTCAATCATTCGTAAAATACACATCCGTCTCAAAATACAAATTGTAGAATATTTTAAAGTTGATCAAACAATAAAAAACATTAAGCACATAAATGAGAAAAATAATTCAATAAACTCATTCATATAACTAGAAATCAAATCAGAAAAATAAAGGTTTCATCTTATTTCACTCATCCCTAACAAATAGGATTTAGTTACTCATGACAGAGATACAAAAGATAGAGGTTAAAGAAAAATTACAAGAAGTATTCATGAATGATTCTTTATAAACTCCAATGATGTTAGAAACAACCGTCTATGAGTTTCTCTGTTAGGACACAAGTCTCTAAAATTCCCAATAGTCAAAAAGATCCATATAAAGTGAAAAAAAATGCTTTTTTATACATTCATCAGCGCACCATGTGTCCCAGGCGCGAAATTTACACTTCAGACGCAATTGGACAGAGTCAAGAAGGCCAAAATGCGCCTCAGACGCATGTTTTGCGCTTCAGGCGTACATCTGCTGTTTGACATTTTCTGCATCTCCCCCCTCTTTCGAGTCCAAATCTAGTTCGGTGTCTTCATAAAAGTTGTAGCTATGGATCTTAGCTTTCATGTGCACTTATTTTGACTCCAATTGGACATCTAAAACTCCAGATATGACTGAAATACTCAATATATGTCATGTTGATTTTTCATGAAAATTTAGCATTGCACTAAAACAATGAAACGACGCAAAGCTACGAAAAATATCTACTTAATGAAGGAAATAAAAACATAAGCATTTTATTAAATCGAAGAACTATAATCAACACAATATATCAAATAACTTCTTAAATTAACTAATGATTGAAGATAAATAAGACTAAAAACAATTAAAAATATATATATATGATAAAGAATCATCAAATAATTATGAGGATTTTACATTTAATTTGCAGGTCATATTTGGCGGAGGAAGTGAAACAAGTAGTGTTACCCTTACATGGGTAGCATGTATGCTATTGAAAAATCCTATTGTAATGGAAAAAGCAAAAGAAGAACTTGATTCTCAAGTTGGCAAAGAGAGATGTGTAAGAGAATCAGATATAAGTAATTTGGTATATCTTCAAGCTATAGTCAAAGAAACACTAAGGTTGTATCCGCCAGGTCCTCTCTCAGGATCTCGTGAATTCTCAGAGAATTGTACCTTAGGTGGTTACAAAATTAGTAAAGGAACTCGATTAATTACAAATCTTTGGAAGATCCACACAGATCCTAATGTTTGGTCAGATCCATTAGAGTTCAAACCTGAAAGGTTTCTTACCACTCATAAAGATGTTGATGTTAGAGGTAATCATTTTGAGCTATTACCATTTGGAAGTGGTAGAAGGATGTGCCCTGGAATATCTTTTGGTCTTCAAATGGTGCTTTTCACTTTAGCTAGATTTTTGCACTCTTTTGAAATCTCAAATCCAACACCAAATCTTGTTGATATGAGTGAATCCTTTGGATTAACAAACACCAAAACTACTCCACTTGAGATTCTTATTAAACCTCGCTTGTCTCTCAATTGTTATGAAATTATGTAATTTAGTGTTTACTATATAATTCTTGATGTATTGTCTATCACAAAACTAGTTATCCTTTATGTAGTGTTTTTGTTGAATTTTATTGTAAGTATACAATGTTTATGTAACATACTAGAATTTTATACGCAATAATTGATTTTATCTATATATCGTTCTATATTTGGTGAATGTTTGTTTTTTAAAAAACAAAACCATCATATTATTGATTACGGTCCATAATAGAAAACATTAATTGCAAAGCATTCTCATCTGCATTTTCCAACATATACAATATCGATTCTTTTAACGTCATATTAACATGATTATTGAAATTGATATTAAGAGGCAATCAAAACCACAATAACTCATACACGATTTGAAATTAATTATGCTCAATTGTTAGGAATAACTTGAAATAAAATTAAGATAATAAAAAGTGGTGCATTTTGATTTTATTAAAACTCAATAAAATATAATAGCTCAAAAGATTTTTTATAGTGTTTCATATGACGCATTTGAAGTGCCTTTAAACATTTTTTAAAGATTCTTAAAGTAATTTTTTTTTGGTTGAAAAAGCTAATTTGGAAACGTTCAAAGAATTAAATACATAAATTTCAAAATTAAAAATTTCTACGTTTAATACTTAAAAATGTATTATTAGAGTATATGTTATATTTTTCTTAAAATTAAAAAAAAAAAACTATAAGCCATTCATGATGAACTTTTATGAGTAAAGACATCTTCAAACGTTTGTGAATAGTTTAGTTATTGTTCTTTCAACGAGAGTTTAAGTTCTTCTTTTTTATTTCCCTCTAGTGTTTGACATTCTTAATAAATAAATTCCTCCGTTGAGAAATATCATCACATTGACTTTAAAGAAAATTATTAAAAAATGAAATGAATATTATATTAATGGTTATTATTTTGAATATATGATAGCATTGTGAATGAAGTGGTGGTGAGCACCTACCGCGACAAAATCAATGGAGAAGGTGAAATTTTCTCGACGGATCCAATGTTGGAAAACCAACATCATGTATCCTGTTCGAAGGTTTTGGTTTACCATCTCCACACGTTTCGGGTTTCGTAAAAATGGTACTTATAATTAACCACTTCTTTTCGTCTTTCTTTTTTTCGTACAAAGAAGCATAGTAGTATTTGATTTTTTAGTTTGGAAAATAAATATTATATATATATATATATATATATTTATTTTTTTTTAAAGATTATTGATTCTGCCTTAAAATCTTGATTTTGAAGATGATTTGATTATATATGCTTTTTAATTTGATTTTTTATTTATTTCAAGTGTGTGGAGAAAAAAGTTTGACATATGTATATGTAACACCAATACTTTGGATCGAATTGTCAACAAGTATTTTCAATTTAATTACTTTTATTTTCTTAAATTATGATAGGTATTTTTGTGATGTATGTGATTTGTAGGGCTTGAGTGATACTCCATCTGAAAACAACTATAAGCCAAAAGTAGTTAAAATTTATGGACCAAAAGTAGTTATATTTTTAATGCTATTTTTCTCAAAATATCCTTCAATGTAGTGGATTTTCATACAACATAAAATGAAAAGAGGTAATTTAGGAAATTTAATTAGTATTTTGATTGCATCAAGAAAATTAAATAAAGTAGCTACTATTCTTAATTTGTGCGTAGTTGATAATTGAGTTTGGAGGTAGTGTTAGAGTTAATTAGAATTTAGAAGTGAATGTTTTGTTTGTTTGGAGGTAGTGTTAGAGTTAATTAGAATTTAGAAGTGTAGCTACTATGTGTTTGAAACAATGATTTGCTGAAATTAGAGGAAATGTGTGTAGGGCTAAAGAAGCTAAGACATCATGTGAGGGCTTGTGAATATGAAGATATTCATGTGATGTGGGAGATGCTGAACAGAAACGAATCATTATCAGAGTTTGGTCATTCTCCAAAGAAAATCAAGAAGATGCATTATTGGAAATTATTCAAATGGGCAAGGTGTGCTCCATATATTTGAAGCTCATAATCATCATGCTCTTTTGTGTGTCATTTGTGTGAGTCTATTTTTCTCCTTATAGAAAAAGCCACCATGCTTTGTTTGGTGTAGTTTTTTTGCTTCAATAAAGAATAAAGAGAAGAGGATTTCATAATCCATACCATTTTAAGGGAGCTAAGTTGCTGTGAAAATATCATGAGTAAATCATTAATTTAGTCCTTGAAGTGGTAGGAATCAAGAAGTTTGATCTCTGAAATTAACGAAATTAAAAAAATGGAGAAGTATCGAACATGTTAGCACTTATAGAACCATTTCAGGAGAACTAAATTGTCCGACCCAAATGACCGATGTTATAATAGTTATTTTATAATTTCGTTAATTCCATATACTAAAATTTCCAACATTTATGATGTTAGGACTATATTGATGATTCACATGAATTGAAAATAATGTGTAGTTTTATGGTGTGATTCATTATCTTTTTTTGTTCAACTAGACCTTCATGTATTGTTTTTGGAGATCCATGAATTGTGTCTCAGTTTTTACCTTGTATCCCTTGGTTTTGTATCAGAATTTATCTGCATTAAGCAGAACGTATATATATATAAATATATATGAAGCACTTGCTATGCTTTTAGGTGTTATCTCAAATCTAAAGAACTTCTTTGTCTTTGACATAACCCTCTTATTCTATTTGTTTCATCTGGAAATACTCTGAAACACTTACTAGAAAGCTAAATACCTTAATGATAGTAGATTAGAATTTAGAAAATGATACTTTATCTGGTTTAAATTATAAGCAAAAAATAAAAATAAAAAATTGATGTATCTAGTCTAAAATATTTAAAAAATTGATGTATGTTTAGACTAAATATATCATCTTTTCAAACATTTTTTTGTTTACATGTTAGAGGGAGTGCATACATAATTTTGATACTTCAAAAAACTTTACGTTATGATCATAATTACAGTTGCATATCATAATTAAAAAAAAACTATCTATAATATTCTATATATACAAAACATGATCTCCACATACTTTGCTTCACAAAAAAAATCTCCATGGGTCATGTGTCCAATTGTCACGCCTTACTAAATCAAATTATATAATCAGGATTTCACTTGTTATGTACTAATTTAAATTTTAAAATCAGGACTGCAACATTACCTAGAAAAAGAGAAGATTAAGTAATAATATTAGTGCCGGCCGGCAAAGCTCTATCACCAAATTTAATATTTTTTTTCTATCAGAAAATATTTTCTGTTTGGCCTTCTCAATATTATTTTATGAGTTGTTTAGGACAAGCATATTATTTTGTCCAAAACAAAGGACAAACGTTTGCTTTTTGGCAAGAGACATGAAAGATGTTATTTTAATAATCTACTCAAACACGTAAAACAATTAAACGATTGCTACATTCGACTATCTATCAACTTATTAGTGAATACGAGTCATATTTAGTAATATTCATAATGAAGTTATTATGGTATATGAGAGAATTTTACACTCCATAAGAAGACTTAAAAAAAAGAATATATTAATATTATGTAAAAAATTATCTTATCAATTTTGTAATTTTTTTTTTTGCAGTTTTGCTTCTTACAAGAAGAACATATACAATTACTGTTATTAATACAAATGTCAACTAGTTCAACAAACTTTAGCCCAAATGAAAAAGGGCAAGTTAAGACAAAATATATTAATTAAAACTCAATTTTCAGAATCTGAATCACTCTTACTATAGTAATATTTACACAAAAGTGTATACAAAATCAAGCTAACTGAACTTAACAAAGCTAAAAGCCAATAGTAATTATCCAAACGTGCTTCCACCATATCATCAGAAAACCAACTTGGTGTCCCTTTTGAACTTGTATAAACTTCAACTAATGTAATCAACAATGCACTCACAAAGCTTCCACAACCAAAAACACTTGTATACAATGCAATTCCCATCGTTCTCATATTCTTTGGAACTTCACCATAAAAAAACTCTTGCATACCAACAACTGTGAAAATATCTGAAATACCAAGAAGAATGTATTGTGGTAGCAACCAAAAAATGCTTATTGGAACTGTTTCTAACAATGATCCTTCACTTCTCATGTTTTTACCAATCTCAAGCCTTTTCATTTCGACTAATGCGGCTATAACCATCGCTATGATCGATAGAACCATTCCGATTCCCATCCTTTGCATCACATTTATGCCTTTGTCCTGTCGGGTTATCAGCTGAGCAAACGGTATGAAAACTCGGTTGTATAACGGCATCAATAGTATTATGGATAATGTTATAGCACTTTGCAGTGTTGCTGGTGGTATCTTGAAATTTGAACCTATGTTTCTCTTCATTGTCATGCCTTGTTTTGTGAAAAATGTTGCAGGTTGTTGGAAAATCACTGCAAACATGAGAAGCATTGTCCATATAGGTAATAATCTTATCATAACCTTGACATTTGGTAGTAGACACATGCTAATTTTAGAACCTTTATTTGAAACCTTAAGGCTTTCCATGTTTTCGCGACAAAGAGGTCTCTCTTGAAGCCTACATCACAAGAAAAATAAATGTTTTTTTTCTGTAAGCACTTCATTCCTTTGCATAAACTATAGATACTAATTTAGTTAAGGTCATTTGGATAAACAACTTAGTTAGTTAGTTATAGCATAAGCGCTCATCATGCAAGTGCGAATGTACAAGTTATTTCTAAAACAAAAGATAAAATAAAATAAAACTATTTTCATATAAGTTATAAACTGTTTTCATAAGTTATTTTAGTGACGATATAAAAATAGCTGAGAACAACTTATTCAGATGTCATAAACTGTTTTTATCAGCTATCTTAGCGAGCTTCTGAAAATTGTTGAAAACAACTTATAGACATATCATAAATTATTTTCACAAGCTATCTTAGTGAACTAATGAGAATAGTTGAGAACAATTTATAGACATGTTATAAGTTGTTTTCATAAGCTTTCTTAAATAATCTCATGAGTGCTTATGTTAGTAGTTAAGATCGAATATGTCAATCCAAATAGGCCCTTAAATGTAACTTTATGTGTGCGAAAGTAGAACTTACTCTAGTTCAACAACATCAGACTTGGAATTTGGTAGGGTAATTTCACAATGGAAGCATTTCAATGCAGATGCTTTTATAGCTTGAAACATGTTCTTGAAAGGCTTCTTATCTTGAACATCGTCGTCATCATCACGTTCTTTATATGAATATATAGAGCTTCCACTAGAGAAAACTAAAATAGAACAAAGCATTGAAATTGCAGGGATAGCAAATCCTAATACCCAACCAAAGGTATCTTGGATGTAAGACATGACAGTAACTCCCATTAGGCTTCCAGCACAAACACCAAAATACCACCATTGGAAAAAAAGTGCTTTTTTGTTGCAACTTGTATCATCTGTGTTACAAGGTAAGTCTTCTTCTAAACCAAGTTGATCAGCTCCAAAAGCTTGTAGTGAAGGATTATAACCACCTTGGCCTAATGAAATTAAATAGAGAGATAATGAAAGAAATGAAGAAGACATTGTTCTGTTTTTATGATGCCATGATCTTGCTAGTGCTGTTGTTGTTAATGCTACAAGTCCCTATGAAGAAAACACAAGAAAAAATGTCATTAACTTGTGAAGAATTTTTTTTTTGATGAAGAAAATGTTGAAATTCAAATTAACAGTAATTTTTTTAGTGTTTTCTATTGAATTGAGTATGTTCACAACAAGACCTCATGCAAATAACATGAAAAATTTGTTTGCCAAGCATAGTATTTATTTGGTCTTATCCATCTAATTCCTGGGCGACACAGACCCTATTGATTTAAAGGTCAACTAAGAGTTTAATAAAGTCTGATTAAATATTGTTTTAGTTAGGTTTGAACTCAGACAATTCAAAACTGTTTTATAGAACTGAATTTATTAAGATCATGACATAGATTTAAAATCATGGTTTCATGTCTTTATAATTGGTAAATACCTTTAGTTCATTTTTCCTGAAGAATTTTTATCAATTATGATATCTTTTTAGCATGAGGTGTTTTAGTGCTTAATTAATAAGACATGAATTTTTATATTTTTATAGACATCATTGCCTTAACTATTAATTGTCCTTTGTAGACTCCAACGTGTCAAAATAAAATTCAGTGCCAAAGATCTATGTAGCACGGACGTCAAACACGACAGTGATACTAACCACACATTAACACCGGTAATAGTGAAAATGAAAATTATTGTCAAAGATCTATTTAGTTTTTTATAGTTATTTTTGCTTATGTCTGGTTTCAATTCAGTTACTGCTGTTATAAAAGAAAATCTCATTGCTAAAACAACAAAACTTGAAGAAAAGAATATTGCTTCACTACATATAATACAATGTTTGCTTGCAGAATTTTTGAATAGTAGTGAAATGAAAAACTATGGTAAACATTTTGCCCTATGATTACAAGGAAAACAGTTAATATTCTTTTTTATTCAAAATTTGAATAGATATTCTGGTAAAATGTAGAATCTGACTTGGAAAAGTAGCAAAAGCACAAGACAAAATGTTCATTGATTGATAAAGGGACATCTCAACTTTTCCAAAAGAATCAATTACTCGAAATTTTGCTACTAGAACTCTTGCCTACATTTCTAGAAAAAATTTACTACTAGAACTCTTAGCCTACATTTCTAGTAACAATGAAAATAAATGTTGAAAAACTATTTTAATTATTTAAAAAAATGCATTTTTATTAACTATCATTTTTTCTCCTCTCGATGACACTGTCCCACTTCAAAAATATAAATGGTTATGACTCAGATTCCGACAAACTTAATGGATCTACTAATGCTAATACTATACTATATATAAAGTATATATGTAAAGTAGGTCATCTAAATTTTCAGCCAAGCGAAGTAGTCATTGCAGATAAAGTTTTAAGTAAACTTTATAACAAATATATTATAAAAAGAAGACAAAAAAATGAAATGATTTTGGAATGATTATAAAAATCTCAACTTTAAGTATAGTTTGAAATCAATTTTTACATCTCATCTTATCATAAAAAACCCTTGTCTAAAACTTCACCAAAAACTATAAATTTAAAAAAGTTTGTTTTTTATGTTATGAATCAAATATATCTTACTGTTTTTCCGGTGAAGAAGTCTTGATAATCCATAATTTAGTCGAAAGATAAGTAAAGTTTGATCAGGGATTGTTTTAGTTAAAATTTAAATTCAAATTCTCTAAAGAATTAATCCTTAATTGAGACTAATTAGTCACTTGAGTCTAATTACTTCTTTCCAGCCAAATATATCTCTATATAAAGATAGAGAATTAATTTTGTAAATATATAAAATACAAAAGGGGGAAAGTATATTTGTGGAAGTATGACTCACCATAACATAGAGAAAAGATGAGGACATTATGGTAGAATATTTATCCCAATAAGCATCAGCAATAGGTGCCACTAACAATGGCATTATAGAAGTGAATCCAACCCAACTATTAACCATTTTTGCTGCAGATGAGTTGCTTAAGTTCACAACATCTGTTAGATAAGTTACCAAATTTGAAGCTACCCCTTTGAATGCAAATCTCTCTATACCTGCAATTGCTGTCAAAGAGCACCAAAAACATGTAAAAATAAAAACTTTACACCAAAAATGACATTACATGCAAGGAAAATATAATCTTGGTTGGATTTTTTACTCTTATATCGAAACAAACACTACAAATGAGGACCAAGGTTTTAAATCGCGATAATGGTATGGTTGCATCGCAATTTTAGATGTTGCAGTTAAATATGACAGATACATGTTCAATTGCAGTTTGAGGATGCAAAGACATCAAAAACTATAATGTCCCAAAACATTCTAGTAAAGACTACTTTCCTATGTTTTTTCTGTTTTTTTTTCACATGATCTTAAGATGGAAACTGATAAAGTTAGAAACAAGTTCATAAATGGAAATTTATGATAACTCACTTTTCTCATCCAATCATATGCTGTAATAAAACAACCATTGTGCTCAATCTTGAACAAATTCATCCCAAATAAGGTTGAAACTTGAAAATGCAACTACAAACATAAACATTTAAATATAAAAATATAGAAATAGAATTTACCTATGAGGAGAATGCACGAATTGTTGAGCCTCTTCTGTTTTTGTCCACCAGCCATAATAAGATGATACCAAAAAAAATTCCTAGAAAAATGAAGCTACAAATCCAAATCTGCACTTTGAAATTTACTAAATATAAGCCAAAGCTAAGAAGGTATCAAAAACATAATAGGTTGTGTTTCCTCATGATCATGTTTTGTCCTTTCTTAGTCACTAAAATATTGGTATATATATTCAACAAATAACAATATTACTAACTCTCTTCTAAGTTTGAGACCTTAAGGCTAGGCTTTAAATTGCATTGGAGATTGTATAGTACATATATAGCAATGTTGATTTGTCTTTAGCACCTTAATGGGACACTAGACTTTCACTTTGCAAAATACCATACCAAAAAGCACTTCAAAAAAATGTTACATATGCATTTTGGTTATTATTTTTATTATTGTTTTTGTAACTTTATTGTTATTGTTGTTGTTACTATTATGTCATTGCTTAGTCACAAGATAAATATGAAAAAAGTTAGAGGGGCAGTTTCAGTTAGAGAAATGGTATGATATATAATAATTGCGTTACTCAAGATGTGTATAACAACATCAGGTGGATTTTGTGAAACATCCTCTGTTCTATGTTATAGGTTGTGCCACACATATGACACGTACCATTGCATGCTTGACACAGGTTCATTGCCACGTATTCAATGTAAATGTTAGAGATAATCGAGGTGTTAGATGACGTGGTGTTGGAGAATCTGAGAGTGCATCAATGGATCAAACGCTACAGGATCATAAAAGACTTTGACACTACATCTCTGTCTCCTGACTACACCGTCAGAAAGACTTTAAATACAAGGATTTAACACTAGGAACTACTCCCGCTCTTTCACCAAGCCAAACAATGACTCTAATACCAGTTGTTGGGGAGTTCAACAGAGCATGAACAACATATCATATGCTCCAGAATCATAAGAGACTTTGACAACCATCAAAATCGTTAAAACATTAGATATATGAGTTATTACTCTTATATATTTAACATTTAGTTCATTCTTAACCGATTTGAGAATTAATCACTCACACTTGAAATCAACAACATTCCATTTAGATTCATTAAAACCCTCAATCTAAAATCTAACGTTTGACATTAAGATCATGGTTTTAAATTGTAATTACATATGTACTTTTATATTTTGATAAATTGCAATTGTTATGTAGTTAAATTTTTTTTTTCAAAATTGTTATTTTACGGCTGTAATTGTGGTCATAGACCGCAATTATAGTAGTATACATACTGTAAATACAAACGATAATTTCAAATGGTAATTTAAAATTATGATTATAACGTTATATTTTGGCCTTGATTTAACTAAATTGAAACAGTTGTTCAATCTTAAGCTAATGATTCATATGGTGTCTATTTTGTGAATGCGTAGAATCTAAATCCATGTTGTCATGCTTCATGTGTGATTTCGTGAATGTTAAAGAATCGAAATGCATACAAACATGACTTGATTTGAGATTATTAATTACCGTTAACATTTTGATTTATAATCTGCGTGTGTTAGGATATAATGTTTGCGTGTGTCTCTAACAATAATAACGTGCAATTTGGACCAAGTTAGTCTTTGAAGAGTTCAGGTACCTAAAATAGTGAGAGGTTACTCACGTTGTTTCCAAGTTCCAACTATGATAAAGTATATGTTTGGATTGAGGAATTTGGAAGGAAAATGAGAGAATATTTTAAAACATGTGTTTGGTTCAGTTTTTTAAAAAGTAGAAGAGATGAGATAAGTGTTATAATTCTTAGAGATGTTGACGGTGTAGTCAGGAGACAAAGATGTACTGTCAAATTTATAATTTTTGACTACATCTCTTTTTCCATTGTGAAATATATCTCTATTTTACTTCCCTTTCTCATCTTATTCTCTCGGTTGAACTAAACAAATTATGAAAATTAAGGAGTATTGAATATTATAAGGTTATATTTATTGTGGTTTGGTGTTTTATATATTAAACTTTTTCATAAAAAAAAACTAATTTTTGTTTTGAAGAATATTTAACATTTAAAAATAATAAATAATTTTATTAAAAACTAATTTTCTATTTTTATTTAAAAATCAAATGGTTTAAATATAAATTTATAATATAATTATATCATAGTGTGGATGAAAGAGTGGTTTTCGATGGTGGTGGTAGACGCTTATTGGAGAGGTGGTCGAAGGTTGGTGGTGGCTATTGTGATAGGAGGAGATGATCGACACTGGCAAGAAGGGATCGAAGTGGTGACTATCGGAGGTCGGAGTGGTTGTGCTAGTCATAGTGATGGTCGACAATGGTCGACAATGGTCAACATGGTGATCAATGATAAGTGATGGTTGTAGGGAGTGTTCAACATAGATCGCAGTTGTGGCTAATGGGGCAAGAGTGGTGGCAGGTGACTGATGATTTTCGAAGTGGTGGTTGATAGTGATCAAAATGGAGATCAATGGTCGGTCAAAGAAGTGGCTAATGAGTGTTAGAGTGGTGGTCACCAAGTGCTAGAGTGATCGAAGGTGGTAATTAGAGTAAACTAATGGTTAATGGTGATTGAAGTGGTGGTCAGGGTTATAGTTGATGGTGGCTGATGTTAGAGTGATGGACGATAGTTGTCAATACAATAGTCAAAGTGGTGGTCAATGACCACCGGTGATGACATGTACAATTAAGAAAAAAAAAGAATTATAACACTGTGAATTTGGATTTTATAAAAATACTATATTAAAATTGTGTAAAAATTAATTTTTTCCATTTCACTTGAAAACGTTTTACTTTCAAAATTAAATTTGAAAACCAA
This sequence comes from Cicer arietinum, assembly GCF_000331145.2. Taxonomy (NCBI): domain Eukaryota; kingdom Viridiplantae; phylum Streptophyta; class Magnoliopsida; order Fabales; family Fabaceae; genus Cicer; species Cicer arietinum. Next base: position 1,273,949 of record NC_021161.2, read on the forward strand.
AAACTCATAATTATCCAATAAACTCTAATGAGATTAGTATTTATATCATGATTGATATAGTAAATAAATTTTAAACAATATACTAATTGTATTTTATCATATTATTATATTATATAACTTCTTAAAACTTTTACACTATGACAAAATGTTGAAATATATTTTTAACAACAAATGAAATACTTTTAACAACTAAAACATTATATTAAATAGTCTAAGCAGAGCAATATCTAAGAGTGTGATATCCTAATTACGGTGGTTTAAAATAAAACAACTTAGATGTTTTATATTAAGAAAGCAACTTGAAGTTAGATTATTATCAACTTAGATGTTATTATATAAAATTATATGTAATTGACATTAGCCAAAGAGGAAAAAAGTTAATAAACCAAACAAGGTTTGAAGTGGGATTACACATATCCTAAGATCCTATTTCTATATACTAGTACTAGTATGCTTCATTACAAGGTGTTCAAAAAGGAAGATAATGGAATTAAGTTGTTAAAATGGTGGCCAATTGGTATTTGGAAAGGTTAATCCAATACTCCTATTTGACACATTATCTTAAGTATGCATAGTTTTCATCACTTAAATAATTATTGGACTACTTCATTTTTTGCAAATATACAAAGAAAAGTGTGCTTTATTAATTATAAAGTATAAAATCATACTACTAGTTATTAATTAAAAATAGCTATGACTTTAATAAAATACTAGTATATATGTGTGTATACATATAATAAGTTACAATTATTTTACAATCTTAATCATTAATTTTTTATGTCATTATTATAATTTTTCACTTTATCTTATTGAATACATCTCTTAAGTTAGGGGAACAATAAATAGGCAATTTTTAATGGAAATTAAAATGCATGTACCATCATGGTCAAGCTATAAAGAAATCAAGATTCGGTGTTGCTACCTTTGTGCTATCGTAGTGTCCATTATCAACTTTTATTTATGTTTTGTCTTTTCATCACAAGTAAATTGCCTTTTTAAATCCAACTTTTAGTATGTTTTTTTAACTAGTTTTGGAGTTGACCAATGACATTACTATGTGCTCAATTCATCAACTATCGTTACCATGAGGAGTAAAAACTAGTTACATGACAATTTTGACTATCAACTGTAACAATGGATTACATTAGTCTTAAAGTTCAATTTTTAGAGAACATAATAAGTTGCACATTAAATAAATACGTGACTATCTATAAATATGTGAATATCTAAATTATGAGTTATTTCACAATTTATTTACCCTAACCGATATTCAATAAAAAGTCATGTTAAGTAATTTAAAAACATGACACACACTTTCGTTCTTAGAAACGTGACAATAATACTAAATATCATATTTTTCATTAATATATTATATTATATTATATTTTCTAACAATTATATTTAATTAATAAATCTTTTTGATTGACATGATACAATTTCAAACACGAATTTATTAATTTGCAGAAGATCAATGATTAATTTGGTGGATAATTGCAAAATTATATATTCACTCGAGCATGAAATGTTAAACACGAGGACAAGCATGTATGCCACACATGCACACACAATTTCCACAAGCAAGCACAACATGAACACATAGTTATAAAGAGAACTACGTGGGAGGATAAATAAACATATAATTGTATAGCAAAGATTAATTAACATTTTGTCTAACTACTCAATGAACATACAGAATATAACATTGTCGTGCATATGTTGCTATTTCTTTGTGTACTTTCTTTTTAAGGTTGGTGCTTGGCTGAGATGGATACCACTTTGCTTAATTATGATAACAAGCACATAATGGGGTGATAGAATAAATGTATATTAAACTTGTCACGTGAAGTTGATTGATTTCTTAATAGGATTGGTCCAAGGTAATTTTACCAAGTACACGTTTAGATTGGCAGCATATTTTATAGAATATTATATGTCATTATATATGATTTTAGTAAAAAATTATCTTTTAATTTTCAATAAAACTATATCAAATTTATAATTAATCCAAATACATACTAAAATTTAAGTTTTAGAGTTTTCTTAAAAGAGTTTATAGTTAAGAGTAATTTTAATTGAGAGAGACTTCACATGTCTTATCTTTTGAAAATTGACAATTCAACTAATTTGAGTTAAAAATTTAACCAAATGAAAGTGACATGCAACATTTTATCCTCTTCTCTAACACTTTAATAAATTAAAACAATATCTAATAAAAGAAATTATTCTTTCCTTAGAGTTAATATTCTTTTACAATTGCTAAAATTTTCTAATGTATATATAGTATCATGTAAGTAATTTCCACGTGTTATAACATTTCTATGTGTCACTAGTTACATGGCTGTTGACATGGATTAGGTTGTCCAAAACTCACCCACCTAACCTCTCCCTACTTGTGATATTTCCTACCCTAAAACTCAATGGATTTGTTTGTGGCATCAAATTTGACTGAAATAACATTGTCACTTTTGTTCCTTAAAATTCTTAGTTGACACCTAGTCAAGGAACACAATGTTAGTATGAGTGCGCTTACGCCCTAGTATTTGTTGAGGGACTAGCTAGGACTATTGTATGATTGAACAAAGTGTGAACAATAATAACACTCATTCTAAACTTTTCTTTTTTAAATCTTTTATTTGTTTCTTGAAATTTATGTAAGTAGTATCACAAGTAGATGTTTTACTCTACAAAATTTCTTTATGTAAAGAACTAGATTGAATTGTTGTGATTCGGTATTTTAAATTATTTGTTGCATTAAGCATAAATAACAATATATACAATTGAGGGACTAAATTAAATTTTTAAATAACTTAAAAAATATCTGTCTAAAACTTTATATTTACTTACTCTAGAGTTAGTCCTATAAAGATCGCATGGTTCATATTCTAACTTTTAAAATACAAGTTTAAACGTGATTCATCTAATTTTCATTTAATGACCGTAAAATCAATAACATCGTTAATGTATATGACATAGATAATCTAATTTAATTTGTTTAACCCCCTCTTCACCTTTCTTCAATTTGGTAGAAAAAACAAAGCCATTAATATATTTTCCTAGGCCAATGTTAACTCTCACATTCATAAACGTGGACTACATCATCACTTTAACAAATTTTTTTGTTGTCGATGAAATCATGGGTTCAAAATTGTATACATCATATGAATTGTAATTATCTAAATTCATATCACTACTTAGCTTTTCATTACTTCCACGCCATTTGCACATATGCACTACAACCAAATTATCTTGAATAGTAGTAGTATATCTACACTACACGTATGTGATGTGGTTTTCTATTTTTATATATTTTCCTTTTTTGGTGCTACAATTGGTCCTATTTCTCAACTCAACCAAATGATAATGTCGTTAACAAATTAACATTACGCAACTAGTCCTATATTGCTTCTTCTTTATTTCATAAAGTAAAAGGTGTTTCCAAAACAAATAAAGAAAAAGAAGCATAGTCCAAATATTTTTTAATTTTTCCTAAGTATACTTTGTACACAAGCAAATTAATACTTTCTTTCTATATGGTGCATTTAATCTTTGAGCAATGTTATGTATCCACACACTAACAATCAAAAAAGGAAACAAAATTATCTTCATGGTATAAAAAAAAATCATGTTTTTCTGAGAGAATTAATTTTTTTAGTCAAACTAACAAATTATTTATCATGTCGACTCAATATAATGTGAAGTCTTAGAGTGAACTCAATTTATATTTTAAATTTTTTATTAGATATCAAAATACATATAAAGTCGTAAAAAGTGAGTTAAGTGGGGTGGAACAAAGGCAAATAATGACTTGTTTGTTCTTGTGTTTGAGCCTACTATAGCCATTAACAATGGCATATTAATGACTATTTATTTTATAAAAATATTTTTGCTTGTTAGTTAAAAGACATGGTGAAACTTTTAAAATTAAATCAATACATATTTTAAAAAATAAAAAATATTTTCACAAAATAAACTAAAACTAAATTCGATAGAGGAAGAATGACATGCTTATTAGGCAAAACATGGATGGAATGTGTAATGGGAAGGCTTTTGAGGACAGAAAGTGATTCCTTAGTAAGATTTTTATCAAATAATTGTGAAAGGTGTTATCATGAGATGTTCATATATAAAGTGATTCATAACTACAAACAACTTTAATTTCCACTAAACAAGGACAAAAAGGAAGCCCTCAATTTGACAATTTTCTTTAATTTTTTTAAAGGGATACAAGAGAATCAGAATATGTATATTCGTTCTCTATTTTTGAGTGTTTGTGTGATTGATCCCAACATTGACCACTAAATTTTTGGTATAAGGGTCTCCATGCTTCAATAATCAACATCACTATCTTTCCATAAATCATTAACTTTATATCTTCATATTTCAAAAGATTGGCTAAGAAAAAGAAGAGAGAAAGAACAAAAATTGAAATAAAAATAATGACTCAATTTCTCTTTTACAAAAGTGTTGCTAAATGCTCATCACTTTGATCAAATTATATGGTTATGTAAACATAGATTTATAATCAAAGAAATTTATAATATTATTATCAAAACATAAACTAATTAATGCGAACACACGAATATGTAACTAGTAATAATTGTTATGAGTTAAAATAAAATTGTATAATAATATTGGTACCTTAAGAAGTTGTTGGAAGAATGCACTCCTCTTGGATCCACAAAATTCAAGTTGGCATATCAAATTGTAGATGTTGACAAATCAAGATCCATTCAATAGCATATGTTTGTTCTTTGGTTTCTTGGCACAATAAAAATTTAATTAGGGTCATCAAAATTTTGATATAGAATAAAAAACGTTGTTTAACTTTGATGAACGGTGATAGTGATAAAGGAATCTTATATAGTTGCTACAATTACTCCAAGAAATGTTGAAAGCTAGTTGGAATAATTCAGAGATCTCTTTTAACATCTTCCGATTCAAATTTAACATTTATTTATCTTCTCATTAATACTATATCACCTAAAAATGTTAGTAATTTTTTTTCTTTACAATGTTGTGTTTGTTGTTCTTTTGCAAGAAAAAGAGAGTTTCTTTTTAATAAAGAAAAAAAAGAGTTTCTTGGCTACCCTCATCAAAATTGATCATGTGGTATATATATGTAAAATTGAATTAATTGAAATATTAGATTTTATTTTTTTACACAGGTACATTGTATTTATATATCCACTGAAATATTTTATTTGGTTTGTGTTAAATTTAATAATATAAATTTCTTAAAAAGATAGAATAAAAAAATTATCTTTAAATTTTTATTTAGCCATGCAAATCTTTTAACTCTTATAAAAAACTACTTATTAATCCAAGACATTTCTAAATAGCATATGACCTTTTTAAGTCTTTCAAAGAAATTTAAAATAATTTAGCATTGACCCGAGTAATAAAAATATACACTATTTTTATCATATATAATCATAATTGTTATTTTAAAAAAAAAAAAAAAATATATATATATATATAGACACAATTATTGATGCAGTCCTTTAATTTAATTTCGCTTCAGTCCTTTTTTTATTTATGTAGTTTTTTATTTAATTTTATTACAAAAATTTAAGAATAAAAATATGAATTTATTTAAATATTTGAGTTATAAATTTGATGAAGTTTGCATTATATTGAAGATGATAATTAATTTTATGAGTTTTGTTTGATGAATTTTTATAAAAAAGTTAACATTTTAAAATATAAAAAATCAAATTGTTTACTTAAAATTAAATAAAAAATAAATTAAAAAAATAATAATAAAGATTGAAGTGATATATATATTACATTATTAGTATTGTCGGCTGCAGGCTTAAGGACAAACATATATTAACTAATCATTCACTCTTCTGTTACAACTTTCGAAAAAAATTTAAATATAAAAATTATTTAAATTAAAAGATTTTTGAGTTAAACATAACTTTTTATAATTAATTATTTATACAAAAAAATCATTATAGAAAACAAATTCAAAATATATCTGTTTTTTAAAAAGTTTTTAATAAATAATCTCTAAAATGTCAAAACATGTAACAATTTATGCCTTCAAGATTGACTGAAAAGACATAATTAAGATTTCACCAACAAAATAAAGGGCATAATTAAGAACCATAATTAATTAGAACCATATTATGAAGCCAGTGTTTTCTTCTCATGAAAAAGTCAGATAATTTGTCAAAAACACAATGTTAAACCGATTTCAGCATTCAATTTTTTTTAATGTATATATAATTAAGGCCAAGAGATTTTGACAATAATTGAAAGCATAAGTAGCTGCTATGCTGCACCAAAGAATAACAAAAACGAAAATAATAATTTAGATTAGTGCCAATTATATAATATTTTATAAAAACAGTACTTCTGTTTTATTTTTATTATAATGCATAGCATAATAATATGAGGGTGATATATATAATATAAAAAATATATAATATTAATTAGAATATATAATTATAAAATAAAATAAAATTTTATTGAAAATTAAAAGTGTGACTCCTTTTGAGACAACTTTTTCTATGTAAAAGTGGTATCATTGTGGGATGGAAGAAGCTTTGTCTGTACAAAAAGACAACACTAGAATTTAATACATTTTTCTGTTAACGTTGATCTATATTTATACGTAGAAGAAATATCAAATTTTGGATATTTTTTTTAAAAGAATTTTACTCTTTATTTAAATTATTTTCTTTACAATTCTATTGTTCTTTATTCAATTAAATAATAATTTTTAAAAGAAAACTATAGTAATCTATAACTATATAAAAAAGGAAATACTAAATCTTGGCGTGACTTGCTTTTTCACTTTTTTCCCTTTACATGAATTATTTAATTTACAATCTTATCCCTTTTTATTTAATTATAGTTTTGATGATTAGACATATTTTTAATGATGTCATACATAATTTTATGATATAAAATCATTTAGATGCATTAATTATTTATATATTGTTAAATAAATTAAAAATATGAAGAAAAAATATTCAAAGTTGAAATTAAAGTTTTTACAGTATTTTATTACAATCTTATGAGTGTTAATCATTTTATATTACCGTATTATATGTCAAGTTATTTAAAGTATTTCACGTTATATTTTTTAGTTAAAAAATCAGAGGAAGAGACCAAAACTATCGATTTTTAAAATAGAAAGACCAACTTCGTGAATCCGTAAAAATTGATGAACTAAAATTACAATTAAACTTTAATTATGTTATTGATTTTTTAAAAAGTATTTATGGTTATATATTAAAGGATACTAAGTTTTGGTATAATTTTTTTTTTCCTTTCAATTTTGTCATTCGTTTAAACTATTTTATTTGCAATTTAATATTCCTTTTTAATCGAAAAATTGATTGTTTTAAATAATTATATACAATATTGTAACTTTTATTATTATTAATGAGTAAATATTCAATTTTGCGCGTGTGACCTTGTTAACTTGTATCAACCTAATTTTTCACTTAGTAATAATTTCAAAATAGTCTATAATTTCTTTCACCATTAATTAAGTTAGTTCATCCGTAAATTTCAGTTAATTGCCACATGATCAAATCTTAAGAATCTACTTATTTTTTAATAATGAAATATTGTTACTTTTCCTCGATAATGTTGTTGAATATTTTGATATTTTTTTAATTAATTATTTAAAGTTAGAAAACTCTTCCATTACAATGCACCAAATCGGAAAATCTTTTTATTCACTCAAACTTAAATCGCCAATGAAAGAAGAAATTTTAACAAGACGATAGAAATCATAACAATGAAAAAATCAACACAAAATAATTTGTTTTTTTGAATAAAACCCCCCTCAAACAAAATAGAAGATATAAACAATCAAAGTAATTAAAAAAAATGAACATTTAAATATTATTTTCCAAATACGCAACCACAATTCACGTTTTTATTTTTTCTTTAAATCTTTATCATAGTTTTCCTCCCACAAAAGCAAAGGATAACACTATTCAAAAGCATCAGATTCACTTTGATTTAAAATCAAATTTACATTCAAAGACTATGGTGACTTGTATGACATATTCAATGTTATTGTCAAAGTTAATAATCTCATAGTTACTCATAACTCGAAGATATTACTACATTTTTTGAAAGATAAGGATACTAAAGAAACAAATGGTACGAGATATACTAATGAGGAAGTAAAGTGGTAACTATTAGATATTTTTTTAATAAAGATGATGAAACTCAATTGATTAGAGAGACGAATCATTTAGAAAATTTTAAATCAAATATTGACGAAAATAATTTTTAATTAAATTATATTTATTTTTCAACTAAATTCTGAATTTAAAAAATATTATTCACCTTAAAATCAAAAAATTAAAATAAAAAAAAAAACCAAATATTTTAATAGAATTAAATATGGCTATCTCCTAGGTTCAAATTACATGGAACATGAAAGGCAAGAACATTTTGTAAACCACTAAGCATGTGCGTATAGTAAGTAGCATGAAGCATAATGGTGACACTTCACGAATTATTTGTCAATTTAGTTAGATGTAACTGAAAGTTAGTTGCACTCTTATTATCTTTCATTCTCAACTACTATATATACATAAACTAATGTATAAAAATATTAACAATCATAGTAACTTGAATTTAATTAACTTAGTCTATCAACTCTGTTTTTCATTCAAGAATTTTTTTAATAATGACATGTTATCATCCAATAATATTATAGAAATAACTCTAAGCCTGATTTATAAAGAGAAAAATAAAAGTCTAATTTAATGGTTTTTTGTTGTTGTTAGAAATATAAGAGCAAGTAGACAATAGGTTAAATAGTTTAATTGCAAATCCTTTTAAGAGTTAATTCAAACTTGTTAACAAGTAGTTAATAGTTAATCTATGAATCTATAAATAAAGTATTGTGTATTTATTTTATACAATTTTTTTCAATTAATTCAATGTCCTTGACATGAAATCTCATGAGTGTCAGTTTACTCTCTATCTTTCATATTTATATGATTTTCCTCCCAAGAAAGAGACCATAACTTTGATAATGTTGATAAACCAGATAAAATGTCAAACAATTTAGTTTTTTGGAAAAAGTTGTCTAACAATAAATAGTGTAGAAAAATACATATGTGCTCGTCATATTTTTCATTTGAACCATTATCTGAATAGTAAATTTGATTGACTTTTCATCATAATGCCCAAAAGTATATTTATTTGTATGTCCTATTTGATTGACTTTTTTTTTGTCAAATTACTAAATGAATTGTTTTCATAACTATCACATCACATATTGCCACATCATTTATTTTTCATTTGAAAAACAAACATTAAATTATTTATTAACAAACATCGCAACTTCTCTACATCTTTGTTGAGATTTTTAATAATGCCTTATTTCAAATTTAGACGTAAGAGTAGGCATATGTTTTTGCTTATAGTTGATTGCATTTAATAAATAAAAGGGTTAACATTTCTTTTTCATCTCAAGATAGAATCTTCAAGATGCTTGAAAAAGCCCAACAAGGCCCAAGTCATGAAAGCATTAAACAATTTTCGGAGGTTTCTACCATGCACCCCACACCTTAACTTCTCATTCCCTCAATCTCATTTGAAATTATATTTTTGTCATTTTTTATTATCTATAAAATCCTTAAAAAATTTAACACTCATTTTTCATCTCATCTTTCGAAACTTTACCGAAATTACCCCACTATTCGAAAGTTTACGAATTTTCAAAATATAAAAAGTAAGTAATTTTTCTTAATTTCGAACTTTTTATAATTTCGAAATAATTATTTTTGAAATTTTTGAACCTTTACAACAATATTAAATTTTCGAAATAGGTTTTTTTCTTCCAGAATTTTGAAAATTTCCATCAATATGAAATTTTCGAAATGTTAAAAAATGAAAAGTTTGTTAATTAAAAAAATGAAAAGTTTATAAAAATGGAAAAATATATAAATGAAAAGTTTATTGAAAAATATGAAAATCTTTAATAAATTGTTAATTTCAAAAGTTTCTAAAATTCTAAAGTTTTGAAATTTCTGCAAGGTTCCATTTCGAAAATTTTAAAATGTTCGAAAGTTTGAAACTTTCATTTTGAAATTTTCTAAAATGTTAGAAAGTTTCAACAATATTTGGAAAATCTTCATTTCAAAAATTTTAAAAAGTTTGAAAGTTTCAACAATTTTTGAAAAAACATCATTTCCAACATCATAACTTCGAAAAGTTGAAAAATCTAAAAAAAATTTCATTTCAAAAAATTCGAAAATTTATTTCAAAAGTTTCAAAACATTCGAAAGTTTCAACAATTTCTGGAAAACATTATTTCGAACATTTCAAATTTTCAAATGATACTTACTTTTCTATTTCGAATATTATGATACTTTCGAATGTAAGAAAGAATTTTGTAAAGTTTCGAAAGAGGGGTGAAAAATGAGTGTTAATTTTTTTTAAAGAGTTTTACAGATAATAGCATAAATGTTGATCTTATTAAAGATTCTGATGCTGTTGGATCAATTTTTGCAATCCTTGTAAAGTTTTATGTTGTTGATGTATAGTCTTTATTGCATCTTTTCCAAACAATTCTTATATGGGTTCTATTATTGTTTATTGTAGCAATTTTGTTTTTCTATTTCCTTTATATGTAGTTGTTCATGTGAAAAATAACTTTCAATACATATGATCATACTCTATCCAAATTTACTTTAATTTTGGAATATTATATTTTGGATATCCGCACTTTTTATCGCAACTAATTTAGCTGATTAATAAAATTTTCTATTTAAAAAAAACTATACATCAACAACATAAATACATTTTAATTATATTTATCATTTTGTTATAAAATAAATAAACTTAAAAATAATTTTAATAAAGATTAATCTAATTGATAAGCATTTAGCTTATATACTCTACGAAAACACGAGTTCAAATATCAGCGTGGAGTCAAGAATCTCAATTTTAGATTAACATGGTCTACTTTAGTCCATATGAACTCTTGAAAAACAATTCACCAAATAAATATATTAAGATATAATAAATAATAATAATTATATTATATAAAAGTTATATGAGTGAAAACAGTGAGCGCAGTAAATACAATGTGGACACGAATTCATGAAATTGATGTATCTTATCTGGCTCTGTCTCTACAACCGTGCATCTTAAACTTTGAACCTCAAAAACCAAAACACATAAACCTTAGTATTTGACCAATACTTTATTGAATCTCCAACTCCATAATTCAATAAAACATTGTCAAGTTTGAATTTTTAGTTCAAAGATCTGTGCTTTCTTCATGGATAGTTCAGACAAAGTTGTTGCTGTGATTATGGTGGGTGGACCCACCAAAGGTATTTAGCTTCTTTCTTTCTTTTATGATTCAAATTCTAATCTTTTTCTCATTTGTGATTTTGGGTTTTTCAATTTTTATTTTTATTTTTATTTTTGAGCAAATTGTTTGTTTATGCAGGGACTAGATTTCGACCTCTTTCGTTCAATACTCCAAAACCCCTTTTTCCTTTGGCTGGACAACCAATGGTTCATCATCCAATTTCTGCTTGTAAAAGGGTTTGCTTCTTTTTTTTTCCCCTCAATTACCCTTCATTCACATTGTTTTTTTATTAAATTGAGAAATCTTAGAGGGACTTCAATTTCAATGTTGACTTGCATACTTTACTTTTTGTGTGTGTGTGTGTATTGAGAGAGAGAGAGTTTAATGGGCATGCTCTTGACAACCAACTCAAGTCATTGATTGTGTAATTATTTTATGGTGACAGTTACAATGGTGTAGTGAGATGACAAAATCGATCTGTTTGTGTAAAATTGGCTTATACCGATAGTGCACAAATTTTTTTCTCATATATATAGGGTTAAATATGTTGATGGTCATTATTAAATCATGAGTTTAAAGGACATATATTGTCGATGTAAATTGATTTTACACTGACATTCAATCAGAGTTCATTGTTCTGCATCGCTGTTTGACTTTTATAAATGTATTTTGAAAATGATTGTATGAACTGACAAAGTAGTGAATTCTTATTAGATGTCACTGCAAAACTAATTTACAGTAAGAGTGCACACCCCTTTAACTTTAAAATCATAATCATTCAATTAAGGTCTTACAAATTTTTTATTAAATTTCGTTCGTAAAATACAAAAACTGGTTTTTTTAGTCCTTCAAAGTTGAATGGTCGTGATTTTATATGTATTTAAAGGAAACATGGTTTTTAAATTTAATATTTTCATTGATATATGTAAAATATGTGGTCGCCATTGGTCTATAATTGAAATTGAATCTTAGCTTGGTTATTCATGTAGAAAAGAGATGATGATATAAGTTATAACCTAAAAGGTTTGGTGTGTTTTTCTTTGCTTGTTTTGTCTTGTACAGATACCCAATTTGGCTCAAATATATCTTGTTGGATTCCATGAGGAGCGAGAATTCGCTCTATATGTCTCTTCAATTTCGAATGAGCTGAAATTACCAGTAAGGTGATTACTGCATTACTATGAAGCTTTAACAATGATGATAATAAAAATGTAAGCTTGTATGTTTTGTTAAATGATGAATCTGACCATAGTCTGTTACTAATATCAATCTAGATATTTGAAGGAGGATAAACCACATGGCTCAGCTGGTGGACTTTACTACTTTCGAGATATAATCATGGAAGACAGTCCAGTTAGGAACATCACTTTTATGACCGCTTTCGCATTATGTTGTTTAACTTTTTATTTGAATGTTTACATATATCTATGTTCTAACAGATAGGTTACATTTTGATTGCAGTCACATATCTTTCTGCTAAATTGTGATGTTTGCTGTAGTTTTCCACTATCATCCATGCTCGGTAAGCATGTTGCGATTAAGTCACGATAGCTCTTGAAAAATACAGCGCTAGTGAAATATTTCATGTCTCGTTTTGCAGATGCTCATATAAAGTATGGTGGGATGGGAACAATGTTGGTAATCAAGGTTTGTGCATAAATAAAATTTGGTATTTTGATATATTCATGTGCATTTAAATACATACAGATGGCCCTTGAAGCACTAACACCAGAGACGACATTGACATGTACACTGGTGATAATTTAAGAAAATAAAAGTGATTGAGTATAACCACGTGTATTAATGTCTTATCGAGTCAAACACTGACACACATCAAACACTAAAACATGTCAAGCACCGGACGTATCCTCAATCTAAAGTTTGGGTGCGACATAGCAATGATATATGTCTTTTTTTTTTCTTGTCTAGGTTTCGGCTGAATTTGCTAACCAATTCGGTGAGTTGGTTGCTGACCCAGACACTCATGAGTTGCTGCATTATACTGAGAAACCTGAGACATTTGTGAGTATTACTTTGGTTTTTTCTCTTCATTTATGATATTTTTTAAAAATTTCCTCCCAAGGAAAAGAAAAAATTCCGTCGCTGGTATAAGTTATGTTATTTTTTGCTTCTGACTATGCCTAGAGAAGAATAACCATTTGCATTATGCAGGTTAGCGATTTGATAAATTGCGGTGTATACATTTTCACACCTGACATTTTTGCTGCCATCGAGGATGTATCAATAAACCGAGAAGGAAGAGGTTTGTTTCTTTCCACCAGAATTTTACAAGCATCAATCATACTTTTGCTTATTTTGTTTTCAATTCATGATAAACTTGAACCATTTAAAATTGACTTGTTTTTGTTGACTGCCCCACAGCTAACCTACGACGTCTTTCCAGCTTTGAAGCTCTCCAATCTGCGACAAGGTTGATTAAATGGCATTTATTTATTTCTTTAGTAAAATTCATGACAATTTTTTTAATGGCATATATGGATTCATGCCCCAAACATATTGGTTCAAATGTTCATGATTGTCAAACTCTCGAGTTAACTCCTAGTATTGTATGAGTTTACGAGTTACGACTCTAGGAATCAAAATCAAGTTAACTTGCTAACAAAATTTATTTTGTGTAAACTTGGGTAGAGTCAACATAGACTCATACAGACACATCGAATTGCTATTTTGATGATGACCGGACAAGTCTACAGCATAATGGCTACTTTCCCCTACATATGCCTACAATGATTATGCTCCACAAGAGTCTTGTTAAATAGCAGTTATAGCGTAGCAGAATTTGAAAAAAGTTATATTTTTCTGCGATGTTGTATTTAGTACAAAATGTTGTCGATCGTAATATATGTTTTAAACATTATTTTTGTATCAAGTAAACTCTTGCAACTTCACAAGTCAAGTCTAAAGAGAATCTATGAGTTCACGTAGAGTTTCGAGTTTGAAGCGCGAAAGAGTCTCTACACCCTACTACTTACATTTTCTCTTTTAGAAATTAAAATAATGTTTCTCAGTATAATACAAATCAATTTTTGTTTCCTCCCTCTGAAAAATGCAATATCTTCAAGGCCTCATGTATATATTTTCCCTTCAGGACTCTTCCTAAAGATTTTGTAAGACTGGATCAAGATATACTATCACCTCTAGCTGGAAAGAAGAAATTGTATACATATGAGACAAATGATTTCTGGGAGCAAATTAAAACTCCAGGGTAAGGTTACTCAGTATCTTAACATTGCTTTAACCTTTAATGTTGGACCGTTATTGGATTTTACTTACCATATACACTTGGCGTGAGCAGCCTGTCTTTGAGATGCTCGGAGTTGTATCTTGCTCAGTTCAGGCATACTTCTCCCCATCTTTTGGCCAGTGGAGATGGTATAAAGAATGCTACAATTGTTGGTGATGCATATATTCATCCATCTGCCAAAGTTCATCCATCTGCAAAGGTAGTTCCATTCATCCATTTGCAAAAGTTCATGTACATTTTCTGCTGTAACCTACTAAAGATTGAATGTTATAAACTTCTGAAGTGCTGAGGTTAATTTAAACAGTAAATATATGGTTAATTAAGTATAATGGATGGTTAATGAATGTAATAAGATATTGCAACTCATTAAACATCCATTGAGCATAATAAACCACGATTTTGAACGTCATTAACTACAATATTTAGGTGTATATTTGTGCACAAATTGCAGTTAAATAATAGATAATATGTGTATTTGAGCACCTAAAAATCATGTATATTCGAACTCAATTTGGATAGTTAATTAATATCATGTATATTTGAACACCTGAAAATTGTGGTTACTTATGTTAGGTAGATGGTTAATGAATTGCAATATCTTATAATATTCTTTAAAGGATAAAACAAAAAAATTTGGTTATATGGATCTGAATAATTTTGCATGAATTATAAATTAAGTTTTTCTTTTTTGAACAGATTGGTCCTAATGTTTCTATCTCGGCAAATGTTCGTGTTGGTGCTGGTGTCAGGTTAATCAGTTGTATAATTTTGGACGATGTTGAAATTAAGGTATGGAATTGGATGCCTAAGGGTCCGTTCTGTTCTGGTGTTTCCTGTTTTTATTTCCACTAATAAAATGAACATTGGAGAAAACATTATGAATATTGCATTTGTTTGAAAATTCTGAAAAATGTTAAAAGAAAACACTGTTTTCAGAAATGCATTCTCTCAAGTTAGCTTCCATCTTCTTTTTATCACAATTAAAATGAAAAATTCATAATCAAATGTCATTCTAGCCACCCACATACAGATTAATATTTGAAAATGAAAATTTAAAATGTTAGTAAGTAAATGGGCCCCCTAAGATGTGTGATATCTTCAATATATGAACAAAATATGTTTTTTTCCTTGACAGGAAAATGCTGTAGTCATAAATTCTATTGTTGGATGGAAGTCGTCGCTCGGTAGATGGTCACGTGTACAGGCAAGTTCATTGCATTTTATTTACTAGTGATAATGACAATAAAAAATAGAGAAAATTTTAAAAATAAAAAGTTTGGAAAATAAGTATATGAGAGATTTCCAATTTTAATTGACCATGAAAAATTTCTTCAATCGTTTGTGGTTGGTTTTAACCATTCAGCCATACTGTTGCTGACCAATATGAATTAATTGAATGGTTCATTTAGGCTGATGGTGATTACAATGCAAAGCTTGGCATAACAATTCTAGGTACACACCCTTCCCTACTTACTTTCCTTTTGTTTATTCGATATTACTGGTTCTTAAAGTTGATGTCTAGTTTAGTGTTATCAATCACAGATGACAGAAAATAGTGATTTGTTCAAATTCTACAATGCTATGACTAGTGTTGTCAAATAGCGTCTATAGCGGTCGTTAGAGCGTAGCTTAATTTGAAGAAAGCGTCATTGTTCTGTGATACGCTATTGTGTACAAAGTGTTGTGCTATAGTGTTGTAGTATACTGGAATTTGCTACCTTAATTTCCACGATCCACAATTCATAACATTGGCTACAGCCCTATAGGTCCACTATAGTTGCTATTAAACAACACTGTACTAAATAGCTTGTTGCCGAGTAATACTAATTTGTTCAAATTCTTCTATGCACATTGCATTTGTTAGTATTGACCTTAGTTCCTCTTTTCTCCTTTTATAATAATAACTTCAGGAGAAGGTGTGGCAGTTGAAGATGAACTAGTGGTGGTCAACAGCATTGTTCTTCCACACAAGATTCTTAATGTCAGTGTGCAAGATGAAATCATCTTATAACCTTGAGAAGTGAGATTTACTAATTCCTAATCAAATGAAGAGGCTTGAATTTGTTTCTTCAAGGAGTGATAAATTAAAGTTCAAGTCCATTGAAAAGGAAATACTTACACTTCTAATACCATCACAGAATGTTGCTGGTATTTTTTGGCTTATTATATATTGGCATTCCAATAGATTCTTCACCTATCTTTCTAATTTCGTTTAATGTCCACAACTGAACCAATAAAACCAATTAATAAAGTGTAAATCAAAAAAAAAAAAAAAAAAATTGGACGAAAAAAATTGAACCAATAAAATTTCGTTCAATCTTGTGTTGTCAAAATTTTGATGGACCTTATATTCATGAATCCTATTATACAATTGGTATAATCTAACGGTTCCTACGACGGCTGGTTCATATAGCGGTTGCAGGGGACTCAAATTCATAATTAAGAGATTATGGTTCATTTTCTTAACTATTTAATTAAGCAAGAAAATTATAAATAAAAAAACTTTTTCTTTTTCACATTTCATATTGTTGAATATAATAGTTTATCAAACCCATTAAAATGGTTGCATTTGAGCTAGAAAGCCTCACCAATGTACTATTAATTCAACACTTTAAAGACATTAAATTGCTAACTTTTGGACAAATACACATTATTGTTTCTTGCAAAAGTTAGGCAATTAAACAAATCATGTCCAAAATAGACATGAAGCAGGA
>NC_021161.2:1291248-1292526 GCF_000331145.2 Cicer arietinum
TTGAACTGGTGAATACACTATTCACAGTTAAGTTGAAGAATTTAATTTCACTTTCTCTTCCATGCAATGTTTTTAAAATTCAACCAGATATTGAATTGGTGAATGCACTATTCACAGTTAAGTAGGGTGGACAATTAACCGGTTTGGCAAGTCCCGTTTTTGAAAGTATTCGTATATGAATAACATGAAAAATGAATGAACCCTTCTCTGAGACTATTTTACCATAAGAAACCATTCAGCAATACACATGCAATTACCAATATGCTAATCCTTATCCAGCAGAATTTATCCACCTGTACTAACTTTTAACATTGCATATGAATTTTGATAATTGTGAATAATGATAAGCATTGATAATTAGTCTTGCAAACTGTTGAGTCCACATTCAAAGAAGAATACACTCCTTTGCACAAATAGAGGTATTAAATATGTACATAAATGTATGTCACTACCCTCTAACAAACGTGTTGTACATTAATGAAGCAAAACTCATCTTTCAACTATAGTCCACAAAAACAAAAAGTAATCAAAATGCTACAGCAGCATACTAAACAAACAACGTTCCGCAAAAGCTATCGTCTCATCATCGATGTCTTTATAACAGCAATCTACAAAAGTATCGCGCTCGCACCACTCTTCCTCAACCAAGGTGAACACCTTTTGCATGGATGTTACCATACATTCTATTTGCCTGCATCATCTTATAAACTCAAGTGTTTAAATGAGAAATTAGTCCAAGAATAAATCATCCCTACCATTAATAGGGCAATAACAAAATTTTATCTTTGTTGATATTATGAGGAATTTATTGTTGTGGCCGCAACTCTAACCGGTAGGCTTGTATGTCCATCGGAGATATGGCAACATGCCCTTCTTGTGCAAGATCAGCAAACTGTTCTGTGAACCCTATTACTTCCGGATCTTCATGGAGAAGATTCAAGGAAGTCGATTTAGCCTTCAAGACGGTAAGATCCTTGAACATGCTGAAGAGATTCACGGGGTCGTCGGCTAGATTAGTGCATTGTGATGACCTTCCCTTATGACAGTATGAAGAATCCCAATGTCGCCTGTGCAAAATTAGAACGAATCTAGAACTTTCAGGCGGTGTCTGCAAAAACTTCAAAGGCTTGGGAACTTTGAAGTTCACTATATGCAAGTCGCACGGCAAGGGAGTAGCGAGAGGAGAAAAGGATCTCGGCGGCGGTGGCTTTGCGGACAGTTCCTGCGACTTTTTGGAAATGAATGCGTGTAATGGATAGTTCAAATGAGAACCGACAC